>NC_054887.1:33890216-34190216 GCF_018320785.1 Cheilinus undulatus
TTTTTTCCTTTCAATCACAAAAGTTAGTATTAAGATTTTTTCTTTGTGAAATCTGACTCTGATCTCAGAAATCTGACCTTTCTCAAAATTCTGACTTAAATCTCAGAATTCTTAATTTTTACCAAAGAAATTTCACTTCCTTTTCTCAAAATTTTAGAGGTAAAGTTTTTCTTGAAATTTACATTCTTTTCTCAGAAATCTGTTTTCCCAAAAAAATTCTTTTGACATTTCATCAGAATTTTGATAAAATTAAAACAGAATTTTGTAGAAAAAGTCAGAATTTTAGGGGGAAGAAAAAGCTCTGACTTCACAGAATTTGGGATTTTTCCTTAACATTTTGGCAACAACAAAATTTGGTTAAGTTTTTTTTTTTTTTTTTTTTTTAAATATAACTAAACAGAATTCAGAGGGAAAAATACTATTTTAGCAAAAGTTCTAAATTCTTAGGGAAAGAAAAATCTGAATTAAGATTTTTTCCTCAGACTTTTGACATTCACTTCCGAAATTCAGATAAATAAAGAACATTTTTTAGAGTTTTGAGATTAAGTCAGAACACTGAGTTTTTCTTTTATTGTTGACTTTCTTTCAGAATTTAGGTTTTGCTCAGATTTTTTTACTTTCACAATTTGGGGAAAAGTCAAAATTCTGAAAAACTATCTGAATTCTGAGAGAAAAAAATTGGATCATGTCTGAGGAAAAAAAATCTTAATTCTGATTTCATTTCACTTAAAAAAAATTAATTTAATTTTTTTTTAGCTCAAAATCACATTTCCCTCAGTTTTTACTTTAGTCACAGAAACATGATTTATTCAAATCTTGGAAATCTGCACTCTTCAATATTTCAAAATAATAATAAAAAGTCTATGGCCTAATCCTATTTTGTAATTTGACATTAAGCATACAGAATTCTTAAGTAAAATTGTTTTAAAACTGAAATGTGTACCAATCCTCTAACCCAGCATTTCCTAACCTTTTTTACCGTTGTAAATCGATAAACTGTGAAGTAAAGTCTACGGAGGGAGTGTGCTTTCTCTTTCGTTTCCACTGATAACCCAGATATAAGAGATGTCTGCTGTAGATTCACTGTTGGGCCAAAATTCACCTGGAAATATCTCAGAATTCGCCATGCTGTGGTGATGGGCTAAATGGCGTGCGTCGTTGGCAATTCATCATGAGTGTTTACTGGCTGTCAACAAACCAGCTTGCTGGGTTGCTCTTAAAGTGAAAATGTCCCTCAGATTTAAAGAAACAGTAAAAATCAGACGGAGTGCACTTTGGCTCAAACCAAAGGAATTAAACTCCAAACTGATGAACTCAGCAGCTACCACTGCTGCAGAAATAGGCCAGCACAGACGGGCACTGTTTGCACATCTTGGTCTTTTCAGTCATTTATACCTCAAACTTGATGCTTGACATCTACTGACTTTATCCCTGGTACCTGCCTACCACTGCCTGATGATAAAACCACCAATGCATGCTGAGGTCGCCTGTAAAGGTACATGTTCACTTGTCTCCACTGCCACATATCTAGGATGAGACATGCCATAAACATGCGAAATCACGTTGAATAAAATGAAGTATTCATAGAGGAAGAGCTCCCGTCTTTAATCGAAGGTTTTAAGAACTTTTTTCTGTATTTTTGGCTCCTCTATCTCTGCAGATTTCCCTCTCCACCAACCTTACAACCCTCATGAATGGTGGTGTTTATTTACAGCAAATACACTCTCTCTAAATAAAGGCGTAATAATAAAGCCATGTTAAAGTACAACGCCAGCCACTCTCATTATGTTTTTGTGTCTGGAGATTGCATTTACATCTACATTAAAATACACCCGTGGTACATGAAGAGAAAAGATTAAACTTTAATGACTCCTGGAGGGGAGCTGGCTCTGTGCAGAAACAAAATAAGAGAATTAAAGCTCAGTCAGATTTGCATGTTCATAATAGTAAAACAAGCAGGGATGCTCCAACCATGAGTGGTTTAAGAGGAGGGTGATGTGGGTCGTGATGTTAGAATAAAGGTGATGGAGCAGCCATGTTGTTGTGTTTTATTGTGTACGTTTATGCTCGCTTCACTTCCTCCTGTAATATCTGCAGCCTCCAAACACTGACAGTAACTCCTCGTCTCGCTTGTCTCACATCCATCCTCTCAATCTGACAAGTATCGCTGCTGTCTGAGCCGCTTGATTTATTTCTGTTTCCCTTAGTCGCTACATGAGGAATGGAGATGGATTATATTTAGCTTCTGTTGTCAACAAGGACAAATGCTATGCAAATAAAAAGATTCACTATGCATTTTACCCTGAATTTGAAGGATTTTTGCTTTCTTTTTCAACTGAGATGTCCCAGTTCAGCAGAGGAGTCCTTGTAGTCAACACTCAAGCTAAAGAGAGTGGATCTGGATGTTAAAATCCTGTTTGTTTTCTCCATAGTGGATCTGTAAGTCACGAAGTAGACCTAGCAGGAGCTGCCTGAGTTTCAGTGACAGTATGCTCCACGAGTGGGCCCCATCTGGAGGAAAACCTGCTTTATAAAGAACTGCATTACCCACAATCCAACAGTCACAGTGATGTCTCTACACTTAATTCAAGGTCCGTTCACTTGACTAGTCCAGATCTGATTTTATGTTCTACAAACAATAAATAAGCCTGAATTGCTTGCAACATACAACCCAAATGCCAAAAAAGCTGGGACATTGTGTAAAATGGAATGCAGTCTTACAAACACATATTTTCTTCACTATATAAGAGATCAGATGTTGAAATTGATACATTTAACCATTTCATGAAAAATATTAGCTCATTTTGAATTGATGGCCACAACACATCCCAAAAAAGTAGGGACGAAAGGCTTTAAAAGTAAGTAAAACAGCTGGAGAAGCATTATGCCAACAGGCATATATGTTCTAACAGTGGCAGGGGAAGTTGCAAAAGTGGCAAAAATAGACAAAAGCTGGCAAAACAATACAAAAATGGAAGAAAAGTTGCAAAAATTGGTATAAAGTTGCCTAAACAGGGCAAAACATGGGGGGGGGGGCAAAATGGGCAAAAAGTGGAGAAAAGGGGCAAAATAGCAAAAGGCAGCTGAAATAAGCAAAATGTTGCAGAAAGTTGCTGCAAAATGATCACAGAAATAGGCAAAATGCAACAAGTACGTGGAAAATATGGGCAATAAAGTAGCAAAACAGTGGGGAAAATGGGCAAAAATCAGTGGAAGGCGACTATAATGGTCAAAAAGTGGCAAAAACAATGCAAAAATGGGTGTAAAGTGGCAAAAACAATGCAAAAATGGGTGTAAAGTGGCAAAATCAATTTATAAACAGAAGAAAAGTGGCAAAATGGTTAAAAGAGTTACATAAACAGGCATACAGTGGTAAAACATGGGGCGAAAGGTGGCAAAAATGGGCAAAAAGCAACAAAGAGGAAAATACTGGCAATAAAGTTGCAAAAATTGGACAAAAGGGGAAAAAGGAATCTGAAATAAGCAAAAGTTGCAGTACGATGCTGCACAAAGGGGCAAAATTATCAAAGAGATGGACAAAATGCAAGAGAAAAATGCCGAAAGAAGGGCAAAAAACTGCAAAAAAAAAACAACCATCAAAAATGGAATAAAAGTGGCTAAAAAGTCAGTGGTTTGACAGTCATTGGCTTCCGTTTTCATTTACATTTGGTATAGCGCCCTGGTTTTTTGGAATATGGGGCTTTGTTTTTGCCTTTTGCATCTTGAACAAAGATTCCTACCAGACTCACCAGGTGAATTTTCTGATTTTCTTAAGATAGCTGTGTTAAGATATTTTATGTAATCCTGCAGCAGTCTGGGCTAGAGGAAGCACGTTTCAGCTTGTCTGCATGCCTGTTAAAGCCTCTGGACTATGGCTCAGATGTGCAGAGACGGAGATGTGAGAGATTTCCAGCTTTCCTGCTGCCAATTGTTTCTAACTCAGATATCTGAATGAATAAGAAGAATTTAGTGGTTGTATTTTCCTCTTGAACCTTTGGCTCCTTCCTCTTTTCATTTCAGAGCCTCTTTTTAGCGATAAACCCCATATGGCACAAACATTTCGTTCATCTCCTCCGAAGGACCCGACATTGTGGCGGCATCCTTCGCAGGCCGGAGCCCCTGAACTCAGAAAGAAAGCGGTGAGCGAGCGCTCCCTCGTACCGAAGCACTTGCTAAGGTTTGTCTGTTTGTCGATGAAGACTTTGGCAGAGACCACGTTTCCAAAAGGCATGAACATCTGCAGAATGTCCTGGTCTCCAAACTCCTGGGGCAGGTGGTAGATGAAGAGGTTGGCGCCTTCAGGACCTGTTTGGGGCGAGATGCAGAGCGGCGGTGAGGGTCAGAGAGACTTATTCATTCAACAAAACCTGCAGGAGAGGCAGCGCTGCATTGTGGGAGCTGTCGTCATAGGAACGCGGCTAAAGCACACCGCTTAGCACAATATCGCCTAACCTTGAGTATGCTTTTAAAAAAGATTCTGTGATTGTATTGAGCGTTAAACAAAGATAAAAGCTTTTGGTTTTCATTTAATAATTACACGCCAGCGCTTTGATTCATTCACGCTCGCTGGCTGCACGCCGCCGTCCCCCTAAGAGGGGTCAAAGATGGCTCAGTGCGTCTCCCTCCAGGGTTTTTGAATTCCTGGATGGATTGTCAAAGAAATAAAAAGCTTCTTTACAAATGGATCTTTGTTTGAAGCAAACAAACAAACAGTATGTGGCTGCATTCTCTTCTGCTAATATTTTATCGTCTCTTTTGTATGCCACGCTTTTGTTAAAAGCTTTTGGGGGAAATTTAACCTTAGCGTCTGCACGGAGGTGGCACTCTGCGACAGCTCGGATATTCACACGTATCAATTTAGCATTTTCTCTTCCAGGATATTATAAAAGGAGCCATACAATGACGGACGACAATATTGACCATTTTCACTGGGCAGAATGAAAACATTAGAGCCAGGCGAAGCTAGAAGGGTCAGAGGATTTTAGTTTTTATTTTTAATAATGGAGAGAAAAAGTTGAGAATTATGTTAAGAGGAAAGTCTGGCTTTAAGCATCAGTTCAAGGTAAAAGAAACGGACAAAGATCCACTCTTAGAGCTGAAGCCTTCTGCAAACAGACGATAAAACTAAATATTTTTAAATAATGGGCTCCAAAACTACAAAAATATATTTATGTATTCAGAAAGTATGCAGACCTCCTCCACTTTTTAAAAATTAATGTTTCCGCCTCATTTTTATTCGCATTCATCTACCCTTAGTGCTCCATCATGACAACATGAAAACAGAATTTCTGCAGATTTATTTTACTCTACAGATTTTAAGGCACTTTCACATCTGGATCGTTTGAAGCCGAGGGAAAAATACAAAAATGTGTGATTTAATCATCTGAATCAGAGCAAAACAAACAAGATGCAGGTGTGAAAGCAGCCTTAAGACCATAGTTATACTAATCTGAGCTGTATAGTCAGGCCCCGTTTACACGACAATGTTTTTGAGTGAAAACGCAAAAGTTTTGTATCGTTTTGGGTGTCCGTTTACACGGCAACGGTGTTTTGGTGCCTGAAAACGGAACTTTTGGAAACGGGCTCCAGAGTAGAAGTTTTTCAAAACGCCTCCGTCTCCATGTAAACAGGGAAACCGGCACGTTCTGAAAACGGACATGCACACTGCGCCTGCATGCGCAAGTAGGCTTATAACGCATGCACGGATGGGAAGCCCAAAACAAAACAATGGTTGACACCAGTGTACTGTTAGTGCTGCTTACTCTTTTGAATTTAACTGTACTTCTCCAACAAAGTGTTGATTTACTTCACCATCACTTGGATCAGCGGAGTGGAGACGTATTTCGTGCCTGCACCAGATTCTGACTCAACCCATACGCAAAATTTTGGAAAAGATTACTTTTACCTTTTTTTCGATCATCATGATAATCACCATCATCATCATCGTAGTGAGGCAGAGAAATTTCACGGCTCCTATTAGCACAAAAACTGCTTTGCTAGATCAGTCTTGTTATAACGTAGATGTCCGCTGAGAATAATTAATTTCCCATGGACAAATTCAGTTCCTACAGCCTTTAACTTCTTTTGGATTTTCTCATGAGGTGCAGCGCTGCACATGAGCGCAGCTGGAGCCCCTTTTCAGAATGATATTTCTATTTTCCTATAAATCTGCTTTTCGGAAATGAGTTAGACTCTATCTTTTTTTTTTTTAAGTTTTAATAACTTACTTCAGCCCGTAGACTCCCCAGTCTCCTCCTCCACTGGCTACATATCAATGGGCAGCTGATGGAGGAGACAGGGTTGAAGCTTCCGTGTTAAGGTTAAAAAAGAGTTAATCACTTCAAGAAGAGATAAAATTGAAAAAGTCTAAGTAGAAATATTATTCTGAAAAGGCTATCATTCTTTTGCTGCGCTAAAAGCAGGAAGTGCTGCACTTTCTGAGAGAATCCATGAGAAATCACAAGCTTTCGGAGAAAAATTTGTCCCTGGAAAATCAAACAGTCTTAACAGAATTTTGTTATAATAAGACAGGTCTTGCAATGCATTTGTGTGTTTATATGTGGTGTAAAATTTCGCTGCCGCACTATGATGGTGATGATGATGAGGATTTAGTGATGAATTACTCTCATGTACCCGTGTATGATAAAAATCTTACATGTTATCAAAAACACATGAAAAACACTGTCCTTGTTGTAGAGACAGTTTAATTGTGCAGTAAATTACCTTACTACAGCGTTTTTCTGTTTCCTGCGTTCTCGTGTAGGTGGAGATTGTTTTCAAAATGCTGCCAAGTAAGCGTGAAACTTTTTGGAAAAGAAAACGGAAAACGAAGCAAAACCTTCTCGTGTAAACAAGGCCTTAGTCTACCACATGACCTTTATTCTAATAAAGACATAGACCAATCAATGCATGCTTTACCTGGAATATTAAAACAAAAGATTGGCATAAAAAGCATTTAAAATGCACCAAAAGCACCCTGAAGTTCAGCCTTTTCTACTAAGAAGCTAACATGTCATTATTTCCTCTTTCTAAGACATTTTTATTGATTTGAACAGAAAAAAGTCTTTGCAACCAAAAGCCTTTGTAGAAGCAATCACAACCCATCCACGTTTATTTAAAAAAGAATCACTCCTGTGATGGCTGTCCAAGGTGCAGAACTGACCTTAAGAAATAAATGATATTTCATCAATAAAGCACGTGTTTATCATGGTGACTATCTGACGTTCCTCTTCCTCGTATTGTATTTCTGTTATTCTGCAGAGTGCATCCTGGAGGAAACTTTCTCTAAGCAGGAAAGACTGAAACCGTCTGACGTTCCCACACACGGCCCCGGATCTACTGACCCTCTTTCTGGCTGCCTGCGGCCCCTTGCTGCTGCAGCAGGGACTGGCTGTAGAGGGTGGGCAGCGCTGCGGCGGCGTACTGCTGGATCCCTGAGTAAGCCTGCGTCAGCGCGTCCATGGTGCCCGCCGTCCCGTTGGTAAGCCCTGCGCCGCCCAGGCCTCCGTTTAGAGCCGCCATACCTGAGAGCATTTGAGCAACTTTACATAAAACCCAACAATAAAGAAAGAAGAGTGCACTTACTCATTAGCGCTCCCACTGAAGGTTGTGTTTTTACCACACATACACACACGAATACTCACACAAACATTCACGGTTAAGGCACACGGACGTCACGGCACGCAGAGACACATCGATACCGGGACAAAACATGACAGCAAACACGTCAGGTCACAGGACACACAGAGTTTTAGTTTACACACAGAAACGTACAGGATGAGTGTAGCTGATGACAGCCAGAGCTGCGAACACACAAATCCTCTAAAACAGAAGTACGCAGCCAGGCATGCACGCACTAAAACACGCCACCACATGACAGGAACAAGAATGTTTATCAGAACACAGATACATGGAGAGAAAGACCAGAAACAACAGAAAAACACTGTTAAAACAGAGCAGGGGTGTAGCTAGACTTTTTAGGGCCTTCTTATGGGGCGCTTCCTCCAGTGGCCCCCATGTTTTTATTTATTTATTATAAATCCTCTATACTAGTGATAGCAGAGGCAAGCAGAAGTATTTGTCTATTTCCACAGTAACTCAAGAATTCTTCAACACAAGAATGTTTACAAGAAAAGCCAGAACAGGCGAATGGATGGAAATAAATGCCACCAGCCTCCACTGACACCAGCATAGAGGGCGTTATAAACTTTACTAGAAAAAAAAAACAAAAGACGAGGAAAAGATAACTGGCCCGGAAGCAGAGAGCATTAAGGTTTGGTTGGTTTATAAAATCCTGAGGAAAGATGCTAACTGGTCAATTAGAAGAAAGAAATAGTAAAGTTTCTAAACAAGGTACCAAAATAAATGTCATACTTATCAGGTCACTAACGAGCAGCTGGCCTTCACTTACCTACAACAAATTGGCACAGCTGCCAGGTAACAAATGAGCAGCAAAGTGTTGGCCGATTCACACCAAATAATCACAGTTTTAAGGTAAGGAATGAGCAGCTTAAAAGCTAGCTAACCTAGCATTTAACTGTTAGGTAATCCACAGTAAATCAGCATAGTTAATTGTAGCTATCGGCTTATTTACACACACCAAACTGTCAAGGTTTTATGTCAAAAATAAGCAGCTAACTGTTTGTCCCCCTACACCAAATAGCAATGTAGTTAGGCTATGAATAAAAGCTAACCAATCATTTGCTAAAGACTAAATAAACTCCACCATATCTGCAAAAGTCCTGTTAACTTTTGAACACCTGATGTATAGCTAACCTACAGCAATAATAATCAGCTAACAGTTAAAGAACACGATATTGGCAGTCTATCTATCTATCTTGCTAGCTAGCTAGCTATCATTAAACTGAATGAGCAGCCAGCAATGAGGCCCTAAAGGCTAGTAAGTTATTAGGCAACACGTGAGAAGCTAATATCACAATAACATAACCTTCACAAAAAGGCAAACTTACTCGGTTATAAAGGAGGTGATAAAGGGAAGTTAATCCACACCAAACCAGTATAGTTATTTTGCAATGAATCAGCAGCTATATGAAGACAGAATTAGCATCGTTACTAGGGAACCAAAAGCAGCTAGCTGCTAGTTAGCCTACACCAGACTGGCATAGTTACAAGGCAACAATTAGCAGCTTTTTACTTTTGACCTTTATTAGCATGTGCACTAGCAGCTAGTTGAACCACAACAAATTGGTATATTTACCTGGAAATTTAAGTGCAGCTCAGTTAGCCTACATTAAATTAGCATACGTACTTGGTTGTCAGGAGCTGGGTTTCCATTACATTGCAAATGCGCAAAATCTTAATAATGCTATAAAAAACTGGTAATGGAAACACCTGAATTTCGAAAAAACCCCTAAAATATCGCTAGAAAGTTTTTACGCTTTCATGCGGAGGATTTTCAGGTGTTTCGATACCGAAATATATCGAAAAAGTGTAATGGAAACACTTTTATTCTGCTTTTTGCAACTTTTTGCCCTATTTTTCTTATTTTTTGCCACTTCTCACCAATTTAACCTGCCTTTTGCAGTTAAATTCCATTTAATTCCCATTTTCCCACCTTTTTTTTCTGATTTTTGCCCATTTGAGTCACCTTTCACTAATTTTTTGCCACTTTTTTGCCACCTATTTTCCCCATTTTTCCCCCAGTGTTTGCCCCTTCTTACCTATTTTTGCCACTTCTCACCCATTTCAGCTACCTGTTGCAATTAAATGCCACTTTTTGGCAATTTTTTTTTCTGATTTTTGCCACTTTTTGACAATTTCTTGCCACCTTTAACTTATTTTTTTGGTCATTCTTCCCTTTGTCGCTACTTTTCTTCCAGTGTTTACTGCTTTTTGACCACTTTTGCCACCTTTAACTTATTTCAGTTGCCACTTTTCATCACTTAGATCGTGGCTCTTGCAAATATACTTTTCAATAAGTTGGCTCTTTGGTTGAATAACTCTGGTATAGAAATAGTTTTCTGATGAAGAATGACAAGCTAGCAGCTAGTTAACTTACATACAGTTACAAATAAGTAGCAAATAGCTAGTTAACATGTACGAAGTAGGCTTAGATATTGTGTAATGAATGAGTAGCTAATGGCTATTTATCGTTCCCCAATGAGCATGCTTACAAGGTAACTAGCTAGCAGCTAACAGCTATTCATCATACAACATGTTAGCATAACAACTAGGTAAAGAATAAACAGCTAAGGGCTAGTTAGCATGCACCACACTAGCAAAGTTTCTGGGTAGTAAATGAGCGGCTAATGGTTAGTTAACCTACTCCAAAGTGGTACAAATGAGCAGCTAACAGCTAGTTAACCTACAATTAATTGGCAAAGTCACTTCCTAACTAATGAGGAGCTAATGGTTGGTTAACCAACTCAAATGACAGTAGATGCTAGGACGTTTGCTGGTAAATTAGCTGTAATTCACACATTTGCATTCTGGTAACTATGCCATGTTTAGTGTAGATTAACAAGCAGTTAGTTGATTATTTAAACCAAGTCATTGCACCAATTTTAGTATATTTTTAAGACCAGTGATTTTCAAACTTTTTCCACCCAAGGCACACCAAAGGTTAAGCCAAAACCTCAAGGCACACCATATTTAAATCGATACAAAGTATTCTTTTTAAATAATGATACAGTCAAGGTGGCCTATAAGGGGGGAAAAAGGGGAGAGCTTTCTGGGGCCGTTCTGGGGATCATGGAGAAGGCAAAAGTACGCAAAAAGTGGCAAGACAAAGTCAGATATGGGTGAAAATTGATAAAAAAAAAAAAAAAAACAGTGGCCAAACAATGGGTTGAAATTGGCAAAAACTTGTTGAAAGTGTCAAAATAGTGGCAAAAATGGGTTACATTTGGTCTAAAAGGGTTAAATGTTGTACAAAGGTGGTAAATAATGGGTTAAAGGTGATTAAAAGGGCAAAATTGGGCAAAAAGTGGTCAAACAAAGGGTTCTTAGAGTCAAAATGGTGGCAAAATAGATCACAAGTGGCAGAAAAGTGGTAAAAAAGGAGCAAAAATAGGTTACATGTGGCAAGAAGTTCCAAAAAGGTTGCACAAATGGGTTAAAGTAGTAAAAAGAAGTGGCAACAAAGGGGTAGAAAAATGTTAACTCGGTTAAAAGTAGCATGAATTAATAATTTCAACAACATTTTCAAACCAATAATAGCTTGCCACACTTTTCAGCTCTTAATGAGGTAACTGTTTGCCAGGATGCTAGCACCAATGCTACTAATCCAACACACACACACACTGATATCATCAATAAATCACAACTGGGGAGGTATTTTTTCAGGGATCCAGATCTGTGGGCAGGCCTGGTTACAGTACTCGCCATAAAGCTGTGGTATTAATGTATGGTCCAAATTCCTACGGCACACCTAGACTTGCCTTAACACACACTAGTGTGCCTTGCCACACCATTTGAGAACCACTGATTTATAGTATGTGACCACAGAAATCTTTAATCCCACATTATCAGCCCTTGTTTTGTTTGTACTCTCTCAGATATCTGATGACGTCCATTCAGAGAGGATCAAAGTTCAACACAACAGCGTGCTGATGTGTGTTTCAAACCCGTGACGTCTTACTTTCCTAGTGAGAGCAGGCACGTGGAGCCATGATGGGGGGGGGAACTGGAGGGGTCTGGTTTAGAAAGTGGAGGAACGCAGCAGTTACACTCATTAGCTGCTTGTAACGGCTTAATATCACGGCGGAGGGCATCTTGTCTGTGGGGGTCTGACATTGGCTCGGCGTCCTGTCGCCTCACCGTCAGACACAGTGAAATAAATTATCACCGCAGAGCTCCGGATTATAGGTCACTCATTTATTCAGGAATAATTGCACCGGTGACCTTTGCAATTCAATTAAGGCCTAGATGTGTTTAAATGAGGGCTGTTGGTGGCGGGAGGGGGCGCGGGGAGGATGCTAAACTAAAGCGACCCATTTGGTTTGAAAACACGGCCATGTGTGCGTGTTCCTGTAGCTGAGGCGTGTATGATTTAGATGGCGGATACAGCTACTCGAGCCTCGGAGCAGAAAGGTCAGAGGAGAATAATGTGGAGGAAGAGGCCGCTCGTACGCGATCTGTGCTGTAATAACAGCGCTGATTAAGATCCCAGCTCGTCTCCCCAGAGGTCAGAGGCAGGACACACGCAGTGAGGACAGGGAGACCGCACACGGAGGCATTCATATGATTCACATGTTCACAGAAACATGCATAATATCAGGCCATACTTTAATATTAATCCTGGCAACACACTGCAATGAATTCAATGGTTTATAAGACTTAATATGATTTTAAAAGGACCCTTGCAGCTTTGCTTGTGCAGAAATAATTGTATTTGAAATTAAGGGCTGCAGCGTGGTGGACTTACATCATATGGCTGGAATCCTCTCTCAGACAGGGTCTTTAGTCCCCTTTTCCCCCCACTCAGTTCCAGGGCTGGTGCTAGAAAAAAGCCGGTACTGAAGCATCTCTACACTAATTTTACATGTACACAGTAATTGTATGCAGCTTATAAAATTTTGCACCGTATTGTTTTCGTAGGAAAAGAATCATATTTGTCTGTTTTTCCAGGAAGGGTTTTTTTCAAATCAATATTTTGTTGCCCTGTGTTATTGTTCCATCAGAAGCATTGAATGGTGGCTTCATAATAAAAGTTTACCTTCTGAAACCCTCTCACACTGAACCCTTAAGACAGACAACAGTCACACAACACGAGAACACGGAGAGACGACAACGACATGGACAGCCGCGTGAGGTGACAGCAGCCCGCCAGCTCTGCCCGGACGGCACCACAGCACTTTAACAGCAAGCATAACCCGGACACAACCAGGAAGCAGATGGAGAGATGGAGAAATGGAATGACTTTGGTCAGGTGGATGAATGAGGAAGCTTTCATTGAGAGAGTGAAGACAGATTTAATAAAGATACAGAGAGACTACAGGAGGAGCCAAACACTGAAATGTACCCTGGTTTGTTGTGCAAACATGCACCTCCTGACCACATCAGTGAGACTTTTGCATATTTTGTACCTGATTTATTCTTTTTTTTTGTTAACGCTTTAGGTGCCAGTTTTTTCAAGAAAATATTCAGTTTTGATATCAAGATTTCAAAAGGCTGTAGCTTGAAAGTGGTTAGAGATAAAGGCATACTGTAAATGAGAAAACTCTTCAGTATGACCCAAAGTTTGTGGTGGGAGTAAATTCACTCATCTAATTTGCATATTCTGACGTCACCACCGCCACTGCTTCTACCATGTCTGCCCCTACCTCCGCGGTGTTTTTTAAAATTCCCGCTACTTCTGTAAATATTCATGTTTTGACCACCCCTGCAACCCCCACCATGTCCCCGCCCGGGCTACTGTGAGGAAAAGCAGCAGCTTTGGTATGTGCTGCTTTGCGGACTCTCATGGCGCACAGACTCACGGTGGCTGCTCACAGATGCACAGCAGTTTCGGTCTCACTGGACAACTGAACGTTGTGTACTGACCACCCCTGAAACCCCCACCAAGTCCCCTCATTGGCATTCGCCAATTACTCCCACCCCGGCCCTGGTGAGGAAAAGCATCAGCTTCGGTATGTGCTGCTGGTGGACTCTCATGATGCACGGAGTCGCTGTAGCTCTGACACAACGCTGGTCTCATCAGATGCTTGAACGTCATCGTCACAGAGGTGAGTATTCCACTATTCCTCCCAGCATTGTGAGTATTCTCGCTACAATTTGCTCTCTTTTTCTCTTTTACGCTCTGACTACAACCACTTCTACCACTTCCTCGTCTCCTCGACTGGTGGTGCGTCTTCAAACTCTCTCTCTTCAAAACTTTGAATAGAAACACGCCCACAAATGCTGCTGGGATTGAAGTTACTCATGTCCGCCATCTCCTGGTGTAAAGTAGTAACAACATTAGGCACCATATTTGCAGCTACAGCCTGTTTAATTCAGCAATGTTGCTTGTAGCAATTTTATGACTTTGGTGCTGAAAGGGTTAAAATTTGATTAAACGATCTCCCTTTATGTCTATTTCCATGTAAACAGTAGATGGAGCCAGAGTGAAAATGTGCAAAGTTTTAAGAAAATCCTTCCACACATTGTTGAGAAATCAACCTCAGAGCTCCAGCTGATGACCTGAATGATGCCTCTGGCCTTGCATGTGTGCTCCCTCTCATTGGCTATTTTGGGTTTTCAGAGGGAGGATCTGGAATCGCACATATCAAAAATGTTACACAGGGGAAGCTTCATGCCTCAGGTAATCTAGTGTGGTACAAGAAAAGGTAATGCATGGATTAAAAACCTCAGAATTCTTCTGAGCTTTCCCTGCTGTGCTGAAGTGCTTGTTCTTTCTAAATCTACCCTACAGTGGGCTCATGGCTTTAGAGTTTGACGCTGGATGGGTTTTTGATGTGCTAAGATTGACAAACAGATCAGTCCTTTATAGAGAGAAAAAATCACCTTAAAAGAAGACAAAGGCAATTCCACTGTTTTTTCTATGATTTATCCAGTTTAAAGGGTTGTACTTTATTTATTCCATGGACAAAAATGCCAAAACCCTGCAGCTGCAATGCTCTATCAATCCGGTTATAAAGTAAAATTGCAAAGTTGCATGTTCCTTTTAAAGCCTGTAATTGTAAGCATTGCAGTCTGAGTGTTTTTGCATGTAAAAGCTTCTAAAAATGTTAGTATTCAGTCTAAATTCATTAAGTTCAATGCATAAAAAAACCATAAAAGTCAAACTCTAATCACGCCTTGTTTAACCCTGCGTCTCTCTGCATCTGCTCAGGTTTCTTTGCAGCCATGTTGCTGCAGGGTGTGGATGAAGTAGGGCTGGGCAATAGATTGAGTTTTAAAAATATATCAGTGCATTTATAAGTGAGACAAAATCAGGCTAGATAGGATTGATAATCCCTCCAGCAAGCTCTGGGTCACCCCTGGGGTTTCCTCCAGTTATCCAAAGCCCATGACCGTTGGTGAGGGATGGATGAAGACCCAGTTCAACGTCTGCAAAACTGTGGACATTTTTTGAAGGTTGAAAATAAAAAATGCCCAAAACTGGGCATCTAGAACTTGTAGTTTTGTTGTAGGTTTCAGTATAGTTCGATTTTTACTAGGGAAAATCAGAGTTTGGCATTCTGTTACCATGACTACCACTTCTTAGTATCTTCATAAACAGATATTGTAAATTATAGTTCAGAGCTGTGATTTTCGGTCCACGTTGCCCAGCCCTAGCATGAAGTGAGCATGGAGGTGGAGGTGTAGGTGGGGTGGCTGATGGCTGAGTGAATACTCACTGTTGATGCTACCTGCTAGTGCATTAATGTTGTTCAGGCCCACAGTAGCGCCTGCCAGGCCCTGCAAGGTGCCCAGAGAGGTCAGAGAGTTCATGGCGCCGGCGTTGGAGCTGGCTGTGGTGCCCGCTGCTGAGAGGGAGGGAGGGAGGAGAGGAGAGAAGAAGAGGAGGGAGAAGAAACAGATAAAGAAAGAGAGAAGGGATGAGGAGCGAGGTGAAGAGGGAGAGTAGGAGAGAGAGAAGCAGACGTGTTATAAAAACATTTCACAAACATTTCCTTGGGTTGAGGTGAAGGCTGCTCTATGCAGTAAATGTTAAAAATAATATTAAACACAAGGTTGAGTTTATATAAAGGAGCTGCTTTCACACATTCACAGTAAGCTGTTGTAATTGTGAAATAGATTTCTGTGAGAAATGAAAACAAATAAAAGCCCTGCGGAGAAACATGGCTGAAGTTCTTTATGCCCAGAAGGTGGCCGGCTTCCCAAAGCAGGTTCTGAAGGTATCGCGGTAAAAAATGACTGCTTTAAAATATAGTGATAAATTATACGGACACCTCCTGTGGATGCTATGATGGCTGTTTAGCCAGCCTTTCAAGGCTGACAGCTATAAAGATGAAAAACAGACAGAGAGCAGTGAAGGAAGAGTCTCATATGTGCTTTATGTCTTCAGTTCCTGCAGGGATTTTACATCTGTGTTTCTCTACACAGGCCCAGGTTTCTCCCTGAGTGACAGTAAATAAATGAGAGGCTAAAGAGCAATAGTATGATCTATGATAAGCTGCTTTGAGTCATTTTTGATCACATTTTGTGCCCTAGAATTTTTACATGTAAAAATATGCTGCAGCTCAAAAAGGCTGGGACACAAGGATTTATATCATGAGATCTTTGTATCAGAGTCTAGGGCCAGGATCATGCTAGCTAATTTCATATTTTATAGGGGTGGGTAAAAATATCGATAAATCGATGCATCACAATACCCCCCCCCCAATTCAATATCCATTCAGCAAATCCTCTGAATTGATTCACCTCCTGGCCAGTGAGGGTCACTGTGCTTGTGATTCGCGTTGTATGGACGGAGGCCGCACTCGACCAAACAACAACATACCATAACCATGTTATGTGAAGTTTATCACAATTTCCAAGAGGAAAGAAATATTATTTATGTTTATATGCACTTTACTTTTTCAGTGTCTATACAGAACTGTCATGGTTTTTACTTTTGTTCTCCATATGCACAATTAAGTTATTATTGTAATGTAGCTAATGTAGTGTTTTATCATAACCTTTCGTAATGTAACATTACCTAATGTAACATACCATAACACACTGTAATGTAACAGAATGTAATGTGTAATGTTGCGAAACATAAAATGTAACATTACAAAACATTTTGTATTATAATCCATAATAACCTAATATAACACAACATAGCCTACCATATTGTATCAATATATGTAACATACTGTGTTAAATTGTTATGTGATTTAATGGAATGTTATGTGATGTAAGGAAACATATAAACATATATTATTATGATATCTAACATAACGTTCCATATCCTAACATAATGGAACTTAACAAAATGCAACATATTGTGATGTAACGTGATGTAACTGATGTAGTGTCTTATCATAACGTTGCATAATGTATCATTACCTAATGTAACATACCGTTACCTAATGTAATGTAATGTAACAAAATGTTATGTTACATAGTGTATTATACTTTAACATTATTTCACGTCTCAACTTAACAGAATGTTGTGAAACATATAATGTAACATTGCAAAACATATTGAATCCTAAAGCACCATAACAATTATAAACATAGCCTACTGTATTGTATCATAATGTTTTGTAACATATAACATAACATTGCAAAACATATTGTACCCTAAAGCACCATAACATAAAGTATGAACATAGCCTACTGTGTAGTATCATAATGTTATGTAACATACTGTATTGTATTGTAATGTTACTTAAGTCTTATGTGATGCAAAGAAATGTCATATCAACGTATCACATCATAATGCTATCTAGCATAACTTAGCATAACACATCCGAACATAACATATTGTAATATAACATAGCGCAACTTATTGTGGCGGGACGTAACGTAATGTAACTGTAGTGTTGTATCATAATGTAGTGTGATCTAACATAACCTAACGCAACAAACTGTAACTTAATGTATTATACTGTAACAAAATGCAATATGACGTAGTGTAATGTATATAACCCAACATTATTTCACCCATTGTATTACAATGTATCATAACCTTATGTAAGATAACCTATTGTATCGTAATGTAACATTTCGGTATCATGACCTAACTCCATGTAATGTAGCGAAACATAATGTCACATAACAAAACGTATCGTATCGTAACATATCATAACATAATGTAACATAACATAGCCATAACGTATTGCATCATAATGTCATGAAACGTATTATATTGTGTCATAGAGTGACTTAATGTAATGTTACGTGGCATAAGGAAACATATCCACATATATCATACTGATATCTAATGTAACATAACATCACGTATCTTTACATCGTGTAAGACAAGGTAACACAAGTCACATAATTCAACACAGCTTAAGATCATTTAAGGTAACTTAATGTAATGATGTAACCTAATGTAATGTATTGTGGGGAAACATACAGTGCTTAACAAATTTAGACCACCTGTCATGTTTGTCTCAGAGACCATCCAGCATCATGAAGTGCTTTAATGCGGACTCTTTCATTTTCAGTCAGCTCTCCACGTTTTACCATTTTGAACAGGAATGGAGGGTGTCAAACTGAATTCATCCAAATTTGAGCCGGCTCACTGGGCTTCTCTGAGAAGTCAGAAATGAATCAAGCAGAACATTCAACCACTAAAACTCATTTTTCTGTTTAGGAATGCAAGTAAATAACTATAATTTAACATATTAATCAAGAAATATTAATGTGCTTTACTATTTTTTTCAGTGTTTTGTAAATCAGTAAATTTGAAAATTCATGGATAACAATAATAATTATATTTTAGCATTAAAGCTGTCATTTGGGTTAAAGAGCTTCTACATATTGGTGTATTAACCATTGCAGAAAGATAAAAATGATTTTTCATAACATGACGTAATCTAATGTAATGCATTGTGGGGAAACATATAATGTAATGTTATGTAACATAGCCTCCTGTATTGTATCGTAATGTAATGTAACCTTCTCTAGTGTATCATAAAGTGACTTAATGTTATGTTATGTGAAGTAAAGAGACATAATACATTGTGATGTCACATGTCGTAATGTAATGTATTGTTGTAAGTAATGTAACATATCATACTTTATCATAACATAGCATTCTGTAAGGAATGTTATAGTAACATATTTCATTGTAATGTAATGAGACTTACCATGCCGTAACGTGACCTAACGTTACATACTGTATCGTATACTATATTTTACCTGAACACATTGGACACTGCGGTGTCACATTGTCTGGTGCCTTTGAATAAAATTGTTTTGCATGTTATCATGCTCTTTCTTATCCTTCTGATCAAATCCCATGGTGATAAATCATTTATATGAAACGGGTTGTGTTGTACCATCTGGTATCCTCCCATATTATAGTGATATCATCTCATGGTATTGCATTATCAAATACAGCATTGTATTATATAATATATATGCTGAGTATCATTTCCTGTTGGATTGTATCTAATCTTTCTGCATTTACTGTGTTTACAAGTACTACATTGTTTTTGTTATAGTTTTAAATGTCATGGTGTTTTATGGCATCATATCTGATGGGAGTGTTTAGTATGGTTTTACTTCATGGTACCTTCTGCGTTCATCTTTACTCTCTGGTATGTCATACCAGAGAAGTATGAAATTATTTGAATATTTTTGTATTTCTATATTAAATCCATGCATATCGAGCGTTTGGTGTAAATGCTTTCATGTTTCTTGGATTTGCCTGGCCAGACTTGTGCACCAGCGTCAGAGCCCTAGCCTTCCTGTGGGTTCAGAGCTATGTAATAAAGATGAATCACTGAGGAAACACTTGAGGATGCATGTAGAGAATAAGAAGAGCCTGAGTGAATGGAGAACACTAGGAACACATCCTTGACCTAACTCTGAGAGGAGGTCGAGGGAAGCACTGAGACGAGGTGACCGGCTTCCTCCACAGCCATCTCATTCTCTGTCATTTCATTGGACGCTGCTCTGATGCGAGCTAACCATCATGAGTAGCTCCTCTAATTCATCGGCACCATGACCCCACAGATGAAAACACTCTGGTATGTACTGTAATCGTACAAGGATGAAAAACATGACAGGGTTTTTAGAGGAGAGCTGTTTTGTTCTCACAAAAGCAGGTAAATCGAAGCATTCAAGGTGGCGCTGTAATTGCATTAAAGAAACACAACGACCGTCAGACAGAGGCAGAGAGGTGAAAGCACAATCAGAGGAGACCATTTAGAGAAATCTTTAAGAACCCTGAAACTTTTCAGCTCTTTCTTATTAATGTTGGAAATCCTTGGTTTGAAATCATGAGGTAAAAACAACAAAATTCAACACAGAGAACACAAACGCACTTAAACTTTCACTTGGACCCAGTACCGTGAAACGTGCACCATGTGACCTTCTGTGTCAGTGGTTGTGGTCAGTGGGATGGTGCACGGAGATTACAACCTTTTTCTTTATAATAAAGACCCTGTTTACACCTTCCATTAACATCCATGCTGCACAAACTGATATCTAGTGGTCATCATTGATGCTAGCAGTGGACAAGTGATGAATAATTTGGGCAAAATGCAAATTATAATTGCTTCTCAGTCAACAGTAGGAAAAAAAAACACCCTGTAAGATGCTATCAATGCTATCTGTCCATTGCTGTTTACATTTGGGTGAAACAGTGTTATGACATTAACTTTAACTGGAGCTACAGTCACTTCTACTGCCAGGTGGCTGTAGGCAGAATAGTAAGAGCATTTGACCAGAAGTTTGGGCCTGAACTTTTTTAAAAATGTTAAAAATGAGTTTAACCAGACACTAACTCTGGTGTCATGGAGCAGGAGAATAATGTTAGCTGGATTATTGCATGCATCCACAGAGTGGATACACCTCACTGTGTACTGAAATCGGTTTAATATCCAGGAGCTCCTCAGACGGCATACAGAGGTTGGCTGGGGTTTCTGTACCATAGCTGGTTTGGTTGTATAGAACACAAACCAGCACGCCTGAAAGACCATCAACAGACTTAATTGACTTTATTCTGCTAGTAAAGAAAATCACGGCTTCATTCAAGTCCGTCCAGCCTCACAAGTCCATCCTTTTCTTAAGGTGAGTTTTCGTTTCAGTCTACCAGCTCCCCCAACAAAGTTTATTTCCAAAGTGACGTATGAATTTGGGAGTTCATATGTTCATATGTGTATGCAGTCTCCATGTTTAAACATTTATGATCAAACGGATCTTTCTGCAGAGCTCATTATCTCATCTTTTCCCTATTTTAACCTATTTTTGCCACTGTTAACTCATTTATGCCATTTTATAACTATTACACTTTATAACTGCCAAAGTGGAAGAGTTTAGGAACAACAGCAGCTCAGCTATGAAGAGGAAGATCACAGACCCTGCTGGTCCAGAGCTGAAGAGTTCTGAGCTTCCACTGTCGATAATGCAAACACTAAAACTGCAGCTGGAGCTTCATGAATGGGTTTTTCGTGGCTGAGCAGCTGCATGCAAGCTTCACGTCACCAATGCCAATGCCTTTCTCTGATAAAATAAGGGAGGCACCGACTGCCTCCTGGCTAATTTGCCTCCATTTGCTGCACAGTGCATGCTGGAGTACCAAACCATGATCTCAGAGGCTTGGCTCCATCTTAAACGGCTTTTCTGTAGAGCAGACTCTATCAGCAGACAGACAGACATCACTTGCTGAAAATGGGCTGTTATGTGCAGGAGTTTGGTCACTCAGGATGGATGTTTCTGAAGAATGTCATCAGGGTAAGAAAAGCAGGATGATTCAGTCAATTTCTCCTTGATTTCATCAAAGAGATGCCAGCGTAGCAGGATCTTTAGATACTGAGAAACGCTGTAATAAAGGAAGGATTATGTTGGTGCATGAACAAAAATGCTTGTCTGTCTCCATGCAGAACTATCTATATTTATCAAACTGCTGTGACGTTTCTGTTTCATTGACACATGCAGAAAGGCGCCGCTCATTCACACCGAGCAGCTCCACCTGAGCGCGTACTATTCAAGGTTGGACTGACATTCAGAGTCAGAAAGAAAAGAAAGAGAGGCTGGGGTGAAAAAAGAAGAAGGTGAAAAGTGAAGAGAGAATAAGTGAGGAGAGACGAGACAAGAACGGGCTGGTAGGAAGTGGGGAGGAAGAGGGGTAAGTGTTAACATGAGGGAGGGGTGGAGGGTAGGGGGGTTAGCTTTTCATATTCATGCTCTGTCGGGAGTGCGCTCCAAAAGAAGACAGCAAAAAACCAAGGCTGCTGGAGCGAGGCCGAGCCGACATGAAAGGGGGGCGGGGGATGATGGAGCAGAAACAGGGAGCTTGTCAAAAGGAGGGCAGCGGGAAAAGACGAGGGCAACGAGGAGGAACACAAGGAGAGGAGGAAGAGGAGGAAGCAGGACGGGTGAGAGGATGATGGAGTCGAGGAAGAAAGGAAGAAGAGAGTCTGAAGGCTGCGGTATTTAACCTCAGTCAAGTTCAGACATCAACCTCTGAGTTCTTAAAGGGATAGTCTGCTGTTTTAAACCAGGCCGCTCTCTCTGGTCTATTTGAAAGTCTAAATGACTTCAGAGGTGAGTTTAGAGTTTTTACAGCAGATCTCTTCAGGAAAACTTTGAAATGGGCATTAGTAAGGGACTAATAATGAAACTGCATTTTTGAACCCCAAAATTAACCATAAGATTTGAGCTTATGGGTGCATTAGTGAAGCATTTGGGTCACTGGGATACAAGGTGGCATCCCTTCAGTTGATGCATTACATACAACGCATCATCAGTGATGGCCTGATATCAGGATGCACCTTCCCGCCTCTTTTGCAGACAGCAGCCCATACATCAGTTCTGTGTTGTCATAAAAATGCTTTTAAAGGCCACGCTGATGTATGTATTGAGTAAATAAATCTAGTGGGTACTGGTTAGATCAGTTACGACGGAGTCATGAAGACAGATTTAGGGATTTAGAGATTTAGGGGTCTGCTGATCTACCTTATTTTTTTTTATAAATATAGGCCTAAAATCTGAATCAAAAACTAAAAAAAAATGTAATAAAGCTTCCTGATGCTCTCCTGGCTCTCTCCACTGGACATAAACATCACATAAGTGATGAGTAACTACATTAACTTTGCAGTAAGACACAAAAGCTGGTGGAGCTAGCTGCTAACTTTAGCCACACTCTACTCAACACACCAGCCTCAAATCATAAACCCACTGACACAACAACCCGGTAATGAATTTAACTGTTTTCTGAGCATTTCCTCCCAGACTAGTTTGCCATTAAAGAGCCTTGGAGGTCTGCAGCAGCTCATGTTCTGACCAGAGTGAGTAAATGTGAACACATTACTCCAGTGCTGTTCACGTTAGAGCAGACTTTAAGGTGCTGCGTCTAACTTATAAAGTAGTTAATGGCATTGCACTGTCATACCTGTCTGATTTGGCAACCCATACTTTCCTAAAGTGTCCCCAGTGTTTGAAAAAGACAACTGGAGAGCTTGCTTTTTCTATTCACGCACCAACATTTTGGAACAGTCTACCTGTAGATGTGAAGCAGGCATCTTCAAATGAAAGCTGAAGACCAACCTGTTTACTGTTGAGTCTTAACTGTTGATTTCCTTCCGTTGTTTTGGTATGTTTTTAAATGTTTTTAGAATTTTTGAAGTTCTTAGTTCCAGCTTTGCTTTTTGCAGATGATGTGGTTCTGTTGGCCTCTTCAGCTGGGGACCTCCAGTAGGCACTGGGACAGCTTGAGGCCGAGTACGATAGCCAGAATGAGGGTCAGCACCTCCAAGTCCAAGGCCATGGTTCTCTGATGGAAAATGGTGGGTTGCTTCCTCTTGGTTGGGAGAGTGTCTTTGCCCCAAGTGGAGGACTTCAAGTACCTCAGCGTCTTGTTCAGTGAGGGTAGAAGGTACCGCGAGATTGACAGGTGGATCAGTGCAGCTTCTGCAGTATTGCAGACGTTGTACCGCACCGTGGGGCGAAGAGGGAACTGATCTTGTCCCAACCCTCACCTATGGTCATGAACTCATCATCATGGGCTCAAGCCATCAAAATGAGTTTCCTTCCTTTGGAAGGATCTCAAAGTAGAGCCGCTGCTTCTTCAGGTGAAAGGCAGCCAGCTAAGGTGGTTCAGGCATCTGATTAGGATGCCTCCTGGTAGCCTCCCTCTGGAGGTTTTCCAGGCACTTCTGAGTAGGAGGAGACCCGAGGGTAGACCCAGAACCCACCGGAGGGAATATACTAGTATATGCCATCTGGCCTGAGAAAGCCTCAGAATCCCCGGGAGGAGCTGGAAAATGTTGCTGGGGGAGAGATGTCTGGGTTGTCTTGAAGCATTGGCCTTGCAAAATGCAGTTATACATGCTAGCTCATCTTTATGTCAACTGCAGGTCTCCCAGCTGGGAACTGCTCCTTTTGGTCGGGATACACGTTGGTGACGTACGGTCAGGGTGTCAAGCTAACTGCACGAAAAATTCTGGCATGCCAGACTTGTTGAATCGTGGGGCGTCTTGGACGCATTGTTGATTTTCTTAGACTGCAAGAGTATTTTGTGTTTCCTGAGGCTTATTGTTAGCCCAATGGTAAATGATGGCTTTTGATGGTGATGGCTTGCAATTGGGTCTAAACAGGGCCATTTTAGTGGTCTGATCTGGTCTATTAAAAAGACAGAATGGTCCCAAATGAAGAGCCGTTTCATTAGCAGTAAACAGTAGATTATGCTAGTTGATAGGGCGGTCATAACTGAGCATTAGTTGCATCTACAACCAGACTAATCCAGATGAAGACATCCCAGACTGTCTCTGTAATCAGTCTGAGGCATCAGATGTCAAACCGTTTTCAGTCCACGTTGAGGATTGTCCACACAAAGCATCAAGGATTACCACCCTGTATCTGAATGTCCAAACAGGATAAAAATTGGGTGTTAATACCGGTCTGAAAAGGTGTTAGAAGTGACAGAATTTCCTTGTAAATCTTCAACCAAAAAAACCCCACCAACAAAGACATTCGGGCACAAACAGGCCCCACCTCCTGGAAAGCAACAGTCTGAAAGTTTCTACATTTGTCTTCAAGGAACAAACACCAACAATAAAACAACAGAAACACAGATCAGAACCAGACGGACACATTTAAGCACGAAACACACAAACATGCACACGCGCACACGTATACAGTGCGTTTATGGCTGGATGGCGAGGTGGTTGGACCACATGGTGAAGACGTGAGGTGTTCAAAGACACGTGAGGCGTTCAAAGACAGTGGGACGCAGGTAGGCAGTGCATCAAGAACACAGCATGGCGTCTACAGTGAGATGAAGGTCAAGGTGAAGACACACACCATGGCGAGGTGTCAGAGGGGTCTGAACAATGGAGATGTGGAGACCATGACTGGCTGATGGGTTCAGTGATGGCGGAGGTGGAGTGCCGGGGTCATGGGGTAATGGGAACGGTGCAGAGCTGAGGACGTAGGCAGGCGTCGGCCCCCCTCCCCCCGGCGTAGGAGCCCCCACCCCCGGCCTGAGTGGCTGCGGTGTTACCTGGGCTGGCCAACGCTCCCAGGGAGGCGGCGTTGGAGGACAGGGGGTTTGCGGTGGAGGGACTGGCTGAGTTTTGGGCCGCTGCTGCCGCCGCCGCTAAAGTGGCCAGGTTCTGCAACTGCAGAGCACTCATACCTGGAGAGAGGAGCCAGAGAGGGTGGTGTCAAACCTGGGGAGCGAGGCTGAGGCCAGGCCGGGTCACCTGGCTGGACCGGGACTGAGTTAGCTGCCTGGCGTCCGAAGGTGAACAAGAACAACAGAGGAGAATGTGCCTGATGTACTTCTGTTTTCTGCTCAGTGATTTATGAGTTCAGAGAGGAGGCGTGAGCAGAGAGACGCACGCTACAGCAGCGGATTTCACTAAGAAGTCCCACATGAGGCTGAATCAGTAAAAGCAGCTGCTGTAGCGCTGAAGTTTGGTGGAGGCAGAGCCGCTCTGCAGACAGAAATAATCTCAGTGATTTAGTAAAAACCTGTATTTTATATCCAAGGCTGCAGATGTACTTGCTCTTCAACCTGGGTTTGCATTTGCATCCAGCTGAGTCATGGGTGTAGTTTTAATAAACCTAGCTCTGTTTGCAGGTGTTACAGGAAGAAACCACCAAAGGGCTGCACCTTCAAATATGGAGACAACTCTGAGATCAGCAATCACCTCATCTGACTTCCTGTTCCCTCGTCTCAGTACCTCTGCAACTTCTGGTTAGATAGCTGAAACCAGGTCTGCGGTAAGAACTTTAAAGGATTTTTTTCTTTGACTTACAATAAATGTGGAAGTGTCCCACTTGGGAATTTTTCAGGCTTTCCTACATCTTACAGAAGGCGGTTACTAACAAGAGGCCAACTAAGGTGAAGAGGTAAACTCATCTGCTGGTCTGTCTCTTACCTGCTGATTATTTGAGCTAAATCTACTTAGATTCAAACTTTGCATTGTGTTATTCTCATTAGGGGTGCTTAGCTACATCGATCTGTGCCTGGTCCCAATAGCATCTGTACTTAGAAGGAAGCAGGATGCACGTAGGTAGTTTGCAAATTCCCCAAGGAGGAGAAAGAAGAAGAAGGTAGCATTGCACGCGACCACCAGTGTTAATTTTGACAGCACTTTTTAATTTAGTTTTAGTTATAGTCTTTTGCAAAAAATATCTTTTAGTTTTAGTCATAATTTACTCACCTAAATTGTTTTAGTTTTAGTCTAGTTTTAGTTGACAAAACCTCCCAACATTTTAGTCAACGAAATTTACAGCAAATTTAGTCGACTGATTGGATCTCTCCCCAGCTTACCCCGCCACAACGCAGCAAAAGCAGTTGTGATTGGATCTCCCCCATATCTCATCCAACCTTTCCACATAGCCAAAGAAGCTGTGATTGTATACATGCCTAACTTGCCCTTACTTTCTACATGACGAAATTAGGTCTGATTGGATAAAATCTCTGTCAAACATTTTCATCTCGTTTTTATTTGTTGACTAAATTGTCAATTAATTTCGCTTTAGTTTTTCTCCATGTGCGCTTGTTTTTATTAGTTACTGTCTCGTTTTCGTCAGGGGAAAAAAGGGTATTAACGAAACTATAACGAAAATAATTTGTCAACAAAATTAACACTGGCAAAGACTCAGGTTGAGTGACGATTGTTAGCTTTTAAGCCATCAAAGTAGATCATCCTACCACCATGGATGGATTTTGAATCATTTTTAAGGTGCAAGCAACATCTACATGGATTACATCAGCTTGCACTACAAGGAAATGCCAGTTTTTGAAGTCACGAGAGACGCTGATTGCCTTTGCAACTCAGTATTTAGACATCTATAAGGTGAGTGGTAACAGACCATGTGTTCACTTGAATCTGATGATTTCCACCTGTTATTGAGAAAAATTGAAAACAACTGTCACGCTGGGGGAAGAAGTTTTGCTTTTACTCTAAATCTGTCCTTATTGCATTCACTTCTCATCTGAATCGTGCCAGAGTCCACCTGAATCACTCCTCGGACCACCTCCCCAAGTTGGCTTGTTAGTTTGCATTCACACCAACAAAAACCAACTGGACTTTGGGCTCAAGTGTACCTGGATCTGGGACTGGGCCCCTGGTGTGAATGCACCCTAAGAAGACAGTCTTTTCTACCAGAGGTAAGAGCTCCAAATACTAGCTGGAAGCTTAGTGGGGTTGACATAGAAATCATGACCTAGCTTAGCATTGGTTTTTTGCTTTCATCGGTTGTATTTAGACTAGCAAAGATTATCTCCATGAATAACACGTCTTAAACTTTATAACTTATATTCAGCAGCAATCCTAAAACCCACAGGAAAGAAAATCTCAAAGCTTTTAGTCCATGGAACCTGTGCAATGCTAACTTCCTGGTTGGCCAGCGCCTGCTCTCAGCAAGTATTGATCCATGAAGAGCAGACTGACCGTCCTTCCTATTTCAAAATAAAACATCTTGAACAGACTGTTGATTACTATTTCATCACTAAATCAACATCGTGCCAAACAGTGGACATGGACTGTGGAATTCTGGGTAAGACTGGCTGCACACGAAATGATTTAAAAACCGTAACTACTTTCTAAAACCTGAGAAACATAGAGACAGTTTAAACGAATCTAACGCACCTGTACAGCCATCTTTGACTGTATTCCTGATTAGGCTAATACATGAAAGGCATTGAGAAATCCCACTGGAGGATCATGTGCACGGTTGTGATAAGTCTCGGATCAGGTCCCGCCCTCCTGATCACAGGAAAGGGCAACTAAAGCCAAAAATCCGGCCTCGAATCACCTCTTGTGCAGCTGGCCTAAGAGGAATCCTCAGAGTAGAAGTCTTCAGGAAAAATAACCTCACCAGTCTCAGTTTTTCACCTTTTTCTGCCAGTTCTGCCTCTTTATATTTGACAGCTGCTCCATCTCTGCTCAGCTTAGACTTTCTCATAAAAACAGACAACTAATTGGTTAATAAAAACCACATGATTAGTGCCTGACTGATGAGGGACTCTGATGCGGATATTGAAAATTTAAGAGTGTTAGAGTGTGCCTTTGGGTGCTCTAGGCTCCTTTTAAACATCTGCTTAGAGAGAACAGATGGAAATGAGCCTTTTAGGCTAACTTCTGTCCTAATCAGTGGAGGCGACATGCTACAAAGCTTTCTGTTGGTTTCAATCATTTATTACCACTATTAGCTTCTCTTTACAAAACACTTTTTCTACTAAACCTTCTTGCAGTCTTGGTCCTAGGATCAAGATATTTGAGTCTAAATCAACTTAGCTGGTGGGTTGGGGCCTAAAGGCGGGCCACAGAGCCATTTTTAATGGGCTCTAAAAAACACAAGTTAAAAGGTCTGACACACTTTTTGAAAACCATGTTTAAACTGCCCTGTCTCTTCTGTCACATTTGGTAAAATCTAAAAGTCCAAACTGCAACATTTTCTTCAGATGCATTTGTGTAGTCAAAAACTTTCAGAAATGTCAGGTTACACAGTAAGAAATATGCAACAGGAGTGCATGTACAAAATGACTTACTGGCGTTTAATAACCTTTACGTTTCTCACATTTGGGACCCGATTGAAAACTGTTTTAATCTTTTACTCATAAGGCAGGCCAATTATGCGTCTACACCATCATTTGTTTTTAAGACAAGCCTATATGATATTTATGTTTGCAAAGCATCACAACTTCATCTTCTACATGTTATCAAGCCTTCTGTGCCGTCCTCAGCTGGCTGGTTGAGCCTTGAAGGAGCCTGTTCAACTCTATCTCCCAAGTGTTCTTGGGCCCTGAGTTACCGTCTGGTCTGGAGCAATGTGTTTCCTTTTTATTAGCTAAGCCTCCATGACCGCCACTCTACCGCCATCCAGTGACTGGTGCAGCCTTGTTTTATTATGTTGGATAGGGTGAGCGTGGTAGAGTGGAGCTTGCACCACAGACATAAATGTCACATTAAACTGACAGTGGAGAAGAAATTCTGGAAACTCATTTGGTGACTCAGACTTTGGAAATAAGTGCTCTAGAGCAGGGGTTCTCAACAGGCCGGGAAGAGGATGGCATGGGACGAGCAGCGGACTATGATGAGTGGTTAAATCTACCTATGGACAGTTCTCTGATTAAGTGGATCTGTATTCAGCACAAAAACCACATTGTGAAGAACGGTATGCAACGCCATCAACAGGGCTGATGGCAAGCGGTCTATTTCTCTTTCCCGTAGCTGGGTGTTCATGCTCGGGGCATCCTGCCTAATCAGCAGCAGCAGTGAGGGAGAGTCCTTGATGAGAAGAGGAATGGACCGAAATATCGACAATGGAAGCTTTTGTCTTTCTTCGGGACTACTCCAAATAAACCAGGATGGTTGGATTTTAGTGTTTTAGCAGAGGTTACAGTTGAGATCATCAGTCTAGAGGGCTATGATGGGACAACTGACTTTAAGACGGGATTTTCATTTATAATCCTGAGTTTTCAGGTGGTGTCTGGTTAACAGAGCACTGGTTAGTATTCATTTAGACCATGGGTTTTCAAAGTGTGGAAGAGTGAACCCCCCTAAGAAGAAATTATTCATTCAGTGGACCCCCACCCACAAAACGGATTCAAATTGAAAAAAAATAAACAACAACATTCCAACATTTATGTCTAATCTTTAAACATTTTTAACATGAATATATTTTGGATATTTTGTTTTGCAATGTCCTTAAACATCTGCCTTTCCCTCTTATTCAGTTATAATGACATTAAATACCCCTTTTTCATATTTTTTTTTTTGCCATTTTACAACTTCTTTTTGCCTCTTTTCCCCCATTTTTTCCACTTTTATCCCATTTTTGCCCTTTTTCACCTTTTTGCCTTTTTAAGCTACTTTTCATCATTAGATATCCCTTTTTCCCTGATTTTTTTGCACATTTTTGCTATGTCTTATTGCCACTTTTTCCCAATTTTCACCATTTTCCATCCATTGAAGCTGCCCATTGCCATTTAATAGCACTTGTTTCCTTTTTTCCCAATTTTTTGCCCTTTTTCACAATTTTTTTTGCCACTTTTTCCCAATTGTTGCTACTTTTATCCAAACCCCCCCCCCCAAACCATTTTTTCCACTTTTCCTCCCCATTTTTTACCCCTTTTCACCCATTTTTTGCTGTTTTGTGACCATTTTGCCACCTTTATCCTATTTTTGTTGCTACTTCAAGCTGTTATCGCCACTTTTCACCTCTTAGACTGTGGCTCTTGCAAATGTATTTTTCAAAAATGTGGCTCTTTGGTTGAGTAACACTGCTCTATAGCATAGTCCTTATAGTAACTGTAAGTCTATCCATTTAGCTCCATGCACAGCAGAGGTTCACAAAGCAAATCACCTTTTTTCTGGTTTATGGTGCCACGCCTCCCCTGAAGCTCTGTGGCGCCCCCCCGAGGGAGGCCCGCCTCACCCTTTGAAAAAACCCTGGTTTAGATGACTTTTTGGTGTTTTCAATGAATGACGGTATTTGGTTGTTGTTGGATGCTTAGTTATGGTAGCAGCTAATGTGCTAACAGGCTAACAAACTCTAACAGTACTAACATGGCTCAGTTTCTACTTCGGTTTGGACAGTGAAATGTGTCTAGCAGTTCTTCTAAACTGAAATATTCTTGAGGACTAATAGTCATTTTAGCTGGAGACTAAAAGGTCTAGCTGAAACTCTAGCCGTTTGAGATGCTTCTTTCAAAATAAAAGTACCTCACAGACTTCTTGCCATATATTTTTTTCCAAGGCATACATCTTCAGCCCAACAGTTGCACACTCTAGGAACTGCAGTTTTTCTGCACTTCAGCATTGGCTTCATTTTTCAACCAAAAATACAGATGCTTAAGGAAGACGCGTCGTGAATGGGCAAGTAGAACACATGAACGTTTGTGATGCAGCTGGATGCAAATGCAAGGTGAAACAGCAAGTCTATCTCCGGCCTTAGAGGTGTAACAGCCAAGGCTATAAAAAGAAAAGTTGTTGAATCAGACCTGCTGAAAGACACCGTCAGACGTCAGCATCCTGTCCATATCAGCTGGGCTGTAATCAGACTGAACTTTATTGAGGCTTTTAGCTTTTTAGTGAATATGAAATGAAGTAAAGTTCAGGACTCCTGCAGGCTGAAGTCTCCTCATTGTTAATCTGCTGGCTGCTATTAGCATACAGGCCTGTATTTAAGCATAATTAATGACTGCATGCCAACAGCCAAACCACGGCCAAGCAAAGGCTATAAAACACCGTCTGTGAGTACAACTCCACCTCTCACCTCTCTCCATGAATATCTGAGTGTTTCTGTGTCTGTGTGTTTCTGAGTGTGTGTTTTTGTGTTGAAGCAGCAGAGTAAATCCAAAGTAAAACAGTCGTTCTTACCACGCAGCAGCTTCCTCTCACCAATGAGCTGGTTAGATTTATCGGGTGGACACCGTCAATGTGAGGTGTATGTGTCGTATATACAGTCTGATGTATATACAGTTACCATGGAGATACACACACTCACACACACGCTCAAACGCACACACATTTAGACGCACACAAACGAAAAGACACCATGAAAAAGAAGATCCATCTCGTGTGACGCCGTGGTGAATGGGTCGAGGTAAAACAGAGAAATCCGGCACCAAGACGGGGAAACGTGATGACAACAGCTGATTGGATTCATCACTGGGATTCTGAGCTCTGATTGGTTCATTAAACACAGAAGGAGGGAAGAGAAAAGGAGGAAAAAGCCACTGATGGTGCCAGGGATTATTGTTCTTCCTGGATAAATGACTAGAATGGAAAAAGAAAACTTACAGAGAGTTTTCAAACCTGGATTGAACTTTCTGACATATTTAGGAATGATGGCTAGGTGGGCAATTGTAGATTGCTTCAGCTTGCAGCAGTAAATCAGGGTGTAAGGGCTGCAGTGTTATCCAGCAGCATAAGCCAATGCACGGCAACAAAACCTGCAAGTTTCTGTATCTATTAGGTGAGGCCAGTTTCATACTGGGTGCTGCCATAGCCCTGTCTTTCATCGTCACTTTTACCCCAGTAAATGTCCCTACAAGTGGCCCAGTGTTCCATATTACACCAAACTGGACATGCTTCTCTGCTAAAACCTAGAGATGTCACGGTTCGAATAGGCGAGCCCTCTATTCTCTAAATTCTCAGCATATGAGATGTAGCATAGACGGGTGGTCCGATAGCCCTGCTTTGTTAACATGCATGCTGAAATAAAATCAAGCCACGGGCTCCAGATTAGCTCAACTGGAAGAGCAAAAACCTCTAAGCAGAGGCTGCAGTCACTGACATCCCTGAGCTGTTTGGTGGATGTCTTCCTCCACTCTCTCCATGTTTCCTGTCTCTCCTCGACCGTCCTATCACAATAAAAGCAAAAATCCCAAAGGAAAAAAAGTTAAGTCATTGTGTGGCAGTGGCATCTTGCATCCTGAGAAGCTAGAGAATAGAGGGCTTGCCTATTTTGACTGTGAGCCATGAGCATCTTGTCCAAAATGATAAAGATAAAGAAATGATAAAAGGAGAGCCATATTTACCCTGTTTAGCAGATACAGGGCCTATAAAAAGTGTTTCCTGACTGATTCAAAGGGTCTACCTCCTAGGGGCTTCATCTGATTGACTCCAGAATTTGTACACTTATTCTACACAAGAACACCATCTAAAGTTGTGCTTACCCTTACCCTCCACATTAGGGCAGGGCCACTACCAGGTGTCAAAGTTGCTCTACTTTTTTGCAGTCAGCAAACTCTGTTAATCTTGACTAAGCTGCTTGTTTTTTCTTTAACTCTTCAAGCGCCAAAGTCACAAAACTGCTACAAGCAACATTGCTGAATTAAACAGACTGTAGCTGCAAATATGGTGCCTAATGTTACCACTTTACACCAGGAGATGGGGGACATGAGTAACTTCAATCCCAGCAGCATTTGTGGGTATGTTTCTATTCAAAGTTTTGGAGTTTATAGAGTTTGAAAGATGCATTCCTGGTCGAGGAGATGAGGAAGCGGTACTAGGGGTTGTAGTCGGAGCGTAACAGAGAGAGAGAGCGAACTGTAGCAAGAACACTCACAATTCCAGGAGGAATAGAGGAATATTCACCCTCTGCCATGACGTTCAGTCGCCTGGTGAAACCATGGGTGAGACTGACAGTGCATCTGTGAGCACCAACAGCACGTCCGTGCGCCATGATAGTCCACAAGCAGCACATACTGAGGCCGATGCTTTGCCTCACTGTGGCCGGGGAGGGAGGGGATGTCCTGGGGGTTGAAGGGGGGTCAATTTAACACAAATGGTAACAGAGGTAGCGGGAATGAAAAACACCACGGAGGTAAAGGCAGACATGGTAGAAGCCGTGGAAGAAAACACACAGCCAATGGCTGTGGAGGCTGCCTGGTGATGTCAGAATATGCAAATTAGATGAGTGAATTCACTCCCATCACAAACATTGGGTCATACTAAAGATTTTTCTCATTTACATTATGCCTTTATCTCTAACCACTTTCAAGCTACAGCCTTTAAAAACTTGATATCAAAATTGAATATTTAAAAAAAAAAACTCTGGTGCCCAAAGGGTTAAACATGATCCTATTTCTTAAAATTTCTCACACAACACCACTGTATCAGAATAAACCCGACTGCATGTAGATGTGTTAGTGAAGCGCCCCCTAGTGACAACAGGAATCCACAAAATAGTCATTTCTTCACTCCTCTGAATCTGTTGAACATAGCTGGCTCACATTTGGAGAGAAAAAGTTCATTTATGTTACAGTATCTGCCCATAACACTGACAGAGTTCATTGGAGGATGCCTCAGTGGCGATGGTGACGCTTTTGTGTCTAGCCAGTAAACAGGAAGTTGCAAATAATACATTGTATTAGCTTCAGATGTCACATGTATGATCAGGGTCTCCCCTCAACACTTTTTAGTGTTTATTTCATGGCTTCACTATAACACCACCTACTCCAATGAACCAGGAATAGACGTGATGTACTATCTATTTTTAATTTTGCATGATAAATGACAGTCCTGGGAGGATCTACATGCTCTCTCTGCACTGCTGAAGCACACTGCATGGGTTGCATCTGTGGGTGAGGGCCCTTCAGTGCTGCTTGTTTACCCCTAAGTTCCCATCTTGTCCAGCCTCTAACTTTCTCTTTTCTCATATTGTAACTTTTTTTCTCCATCTTCTACTTCTTGTTTCTCTCCTTGTTTTTTATGCTCTTTTAGCCTTTTCCTTGCACGTCTTTTACGGCCTTCTGTCTTTTCCATGTCGCTTTTTTTAGCTTTCAATGTCTTTCTTGCCCTTTCCCCCTTTGTTGTATTGTTTCTTCTCTTCTCTCTCACGCGGCCTCTTCTTTCCTCTCTCTTCAAGCAGTCCTACATTTCTCTCCCGTTCTTCCTGTCAGAGGTTATCTCGCTGGTTGAACATATTCCCATCAGTTAGAGGGAAAGCAGGAGCAGGCGTGGATAAAAATAACCGGGTTAGAGGGGAATAAAGAGAAAATAAAGCTTCACAAAGAGGAAAAGAGTGACAGTATGAAACAAATACTATCTACTTCCAGCGTCAGTCGGAGTATCCGGGCTGTGCAGATGGTACGAGAGTGTATGAGGACATACGTGTGCGTGTGGCGTGTATGGCAGCGGCGAGCGGCACCAGGCTGGCGTTGGCTGCGTCTAATTGAATGCTCATTGGTGTAATTGAAGCCTCTCAGCTCTGCAGCTCGTCGTGTTAAAGACTGGGACCAGATGTCATTCAGCTGTGTCACATCTCCTGCCAATCACTAATGCTCGCTCGCTCTCGCTCTGCCTCTCGCTCTCTCTCTATCGCAGATGGAGGACCAACAGATCTCCAGATTCAGGCGCCGTCACTTGCTTGGCGTTCCAAATCCCAGAGCCTATTTATCCGTGTGAGAGTGAGTGTTTGTGAAGGAAAATGTGTGCTGCAGCTCGACAGCCGAGCGTGCAAAAATTTAAATCAGCCTCTGGGAAATTGCGAGGCGTCGTAACTCGAGGGAGAGCGACAGAAAAGTGGAGGACAGGAGACAAGAATCGCCACTTTCAGAACTCCCATCATGCTCACGATCTGCTGTTGTTTCCTGCTGGGTTCTAAACTCTAGCTCTTCGACTGTACATTTTACATCTGACACCTCGTTAAAAACCCACAGAAGAGACGGAGAAGAACAAAAAAGAGAGGAGGAGGAGGGTAGAGCAGAATAAAGTGCGAAGGCTGCAGGGAGGCGGAAAAGGTGAGATGAAGAAAGTGTGATTTGAAATGGGTGGGAAGTGTGAGAGAATCGGCAAAAAAAGAGGATTAAAATAAAGAGAGAAGTTAAAGTCAGAGACGGAGAGAGCCAGTTTCTTAAAGTCTTATTTAACCTAAATTTAAAGCTCTAAAAATGATAGTTCTTAAAGACAGAGATTTTATCTTGTTCAACATTTAATAGGCGCTCTTTTGCACGCTCAGGGCTTAGATTAATAAGGAACTGGGTTAATACAATATGCATTTTTTATTTCTACTGCCTTACTTTGGAGACTCTGATTGTCCCTAATCACTTTATTTCCTGTTTTTTTTGTCATCTGTCTTCTGCAACCCGTATTAAGTTTGAAAACTTTACCTGGATGCATTCATTGCTTAATAATGGTTCTTTATTAACCCTTTTAACTTCATTTTCTTTAAAATGGCTGGAATCTCAACTCCATTAGGGCATTGATCCCCCTGATGGAGTAAGTGGTGATATGCATCGCAGATTTTAGAGGAAAAACGACAACTTGCATCAAATTTTGTTCATGCTTCATTCAGACAATGAAGCCGTCCTTTGACTAAAGGCGCCAACATCGACCCTCTTCCTACTTTCACATCTACCATGCAGCTCAGAGGATGAAATGGGCCTGGTTTGCATGGATAACGCTTTTTGGAGACAGGAGATGTTTAGACTTTACATAACAACTCTAATAACTAAAGGAGGCTTGAGACCACCTCTGCAAGCTCCTTGCCTGAGGGCCCTTTCACATTAGGCCCAGTTGTTTCAAACCACCCCATGGCATGACCCCCCCCCGCCTGCTTGCTTACACACTAGCAACATCGAACCGTGCCAGGACACACTTGCGTATGTACTCAGTCTGAAACAGCAGGTGGCGGTATGCACGTAGCTGGTTTACAACCCCACAAAGGAGGAGAGAGAAGAAGAAGCTACCATGGCAACCACTGGGGTCATGACCTGAGCAAAGATTACTTTTGTTTTGACCCGGCAAAACGTCCATCCTGCAGCCATGGATAAGTAAAATCACTTTAAAGATGCCAGCAACTTCACTCTTCATATCTGCACATCTACCACAGCTCAGAGGATTAAATGGGCTCGCACAGATACAGTGGTTTTTGAGGTGACAGGAGACTTTTATTGCCTTTGCACCTCCTCACACTGACTCCAACTTGTGTTCATCTGTATTTTATTGACTGGATTCTGATGATTTCCGCCCTTTATTGGGGAAAAATGTGAACAAACTGCCGCGCTGTGGAAAGAAGTTTAGTTTTTACGATGACGTCATAAAGCTGATACGGCGCACTGTCCCATATCAGAGCACGGTTGCACTCACATCTCACCCGAACCGTGCCAGAATCCACTTGAATTGCGCCTGCGACCACCTCCCCAAGTGGGCCCGGGTGCGGTTCGTTTGCATTCACACTACCAAAACGAACCGGACTTTGGGCTCAAGTGTGAAAGCCACCTGTCTGCCACTTGTGTTCAGACTGACCAATTAAACTGATGATGGTGAAGCCTTTCTTTGACCTCATGCAGAAAAGTTTGCAAAAAAATCCTTCTTATTGTATTTTTTGGAGATGTTTTCTTATTACATTATACTCTTATGCAGATGACACCCAACTCTATCTCAGCACCAAACCATCCACCCAGCTCCCTCCCCACTCCCTGGTAAATTGCCTCCAGGACATCAAAGCCTGGATGACATCTAACCAACTCAAACTCAACAGCAATAAAACAGAGCTCATGGTTGTGGCCCCCAAAGCACTGCTGCAGGTTGGAGATCTCATGCTCGATGTGGACGGGACCTCCATCTGTCGTCCTCAGAGGCCCAAAACCTGGGCGTCATCCTGGACCCCACCCTCTCCTTCCAGTCCCACATAAAGTCTGTCGCCAAATCTGCCTTCTATCATCTCAAGAACATCTCCAGACTCCGACCATCACTCCCTGATTCTGTGGCTGAAACACTCATTCATGCTTTCATAACCTCACGCCTGGACTACTGTAATGGAGTCCTGTCTGGAGTTCCCAGCAAAACCCTGGACAGGCTTCAGTACGTCCAAAACTCTGCAGCTAGAGTTCTCACCCGCACTAGACCCTGGCAACACATCACTCCGACCCTCATCCACCTCCATTGGCTCCCTATCAAGTCCCGTATCAACTACAAAGTCCTCCTCCTCTCAAACAAATCTCTCCATGCTCTGGCTCCCCAGTACCTTTCTGATCTCCTCCATCCATACACACCATCCCACAACCTTCGATCTTCAGACACTGGCCTACTTTCCATGCCCAAAACCAAACTCCGAACCTATGGAGACAGAGCCTTCAGTGCTGCAGCTCCCACCCTCTGGAACACTCTTCCTGCAGACATCTGTAGCGCTCCATCTCTGGACATTTTCAAAAAACATCTCAAGCACCACCTGTTCACCACAGCCTACAGTCTTCACTAAACCACCCCTTACACTCATCCTACCCCTCACATAGTTTGTCCATGTCTATGTGTTCCTGTAAAGCGTCCTTGGGTTTCTTGAAAGCTGCTATATAAATTCAAGAAATTATTATTATTATTATGATTACCTCCGCCAAGGAGGTCATGTGATCGGGAGGGTTTGTTGGTTTGTTTGTTTGTTAGCAGCATAACTCAAAAACCTATGGACAGATTTTGATGAAATTTTCAGGAAATGTCAGAAATGGCATAAGGAAGAACTGATAAGATTTTGAGAGTGATCCAGATCACCGTCTGGATCCAGGAACTTTTTAAAGGATTCTGTACTATTGGGAGATAGGGCTAATGGCAGAGGTCTGCGCTGTTACCACTTTACACCAGGAGATGGCAGACATGAGTAACTTCAATCCCAGCAGCATTTTTTAGTGTGTTTCTATTCAAAGTTTTGGAGTTTATAGAGTTTGAAAGACACATGCCCAGTCGAGGAGATGAGTCGGAGCATAACAGAGAGAAAGACAGCGAATTGTAGCGAGAATACTCACAATGCTGGGAGGAATAGAGGAATATTCACCCTCTGCCATGACTTTCAGTCATCAGGTGAGACCATGGATTAGACTATCAGTGCATCTGTTGGTGCATAGTGACACTAATGCTTTGCCTCACTGTGCTTCCACCCCACCAGGGAGAGAGTAAGGGGGGGTTCAAAACCCCGCGATCAGGAATGACAAACACCGCGGAGGTAGAGAAGTGGTAAAAGCGTAGAGTAGAAGCCATGGGAGAAATAGCACAGCCAATGGTGGTGGAGGCTGCCTGGTGATGTCAGAATATGCAAATTAGATGACTGAATTTACTCCCATCACGAAGTTTGGGTCATACTGAAGATTTTTTAAAGGATTCTTTACAATTGGGAGATAGGGCTAATGGTGGAGGTCTGCGCTCTCCGAGTGCTTTTGTAGTTTAAAATGAGAATGACATAAAATCAAGACGACAATGAGCCAAAATCATCACAACTGGGCTGGTGGTGCTCAATAGGGTTGAACGGGCACCCATGGGCTTCCCTTAAAAAACATTAAAAAGTTCCTAGCTGTCTCATTGCTGCTTTAAATTCTGATAAAAGTCACAAAGGGTGTAGGAATGCATTCACTCACAGCAAGGAATGAGAGCGAGCAGAGTGGGTGTCTTGGAAGCTTTTCTTGGTATTTATTATCTTGCGAATCGTTCGGCTCTATTGCAAAAATAACCACCATCTTCTCAGTCAGGATTTCACTGATATTAATGTCCTCTTTTTGACTTTTCTGCAACTATTAGGCACAGCAGGACATCCTGCCGACAATGCCAGTCATCCTCCATGCTTGTTTTTCTGCTGATCCTGTGAGTTTCTGACACATCATGAGTCTGTGGTCTGCCATGTCTTTAAAATCAATTAGTCCTAATAAGTCCTGCAGATATAGAGCCTCTATGATGGAGGAAGATGCTTATTAACAAGGAACATTACTGTTTGCAAAGCTCCATTTACAAAAACAGTAATGCTACCTCATTGCTCACTAGAATTGCTGCCGCTGCCTTAATCGTTTGGTTATTTGTTTTAAAGTGTCCTCAAGTCTTCTTTTAAAACACCAAAGTCAAACACAACAAATAGATAAAAAGTGAATGTAGTGGTTGACCAGAAACGCCTACATTCTGCAGGCTGTTTTTGTCTATTCAGTCAAGTAGATTTGAAGTGAAATGCATTTTCTTCTTTAACATGATGGATTTTCTTTGATGGTAGAACTTCTGTCAAAAAGGTATAACAATCTGAGGCTGTCCAGGACAATAGAAACGCCTTGATTGGCTGTAAGCGTGCACATTTGTCCCCATCATGGCACGTTTTATGGCTGCAAGCTGAGGCAATCTACAAGAGCAATTCCAAAACTTTTCTACTTTCACTCTTAGAGCCCAAACTATGTTAAAAATATCTGTATTTTTTCTCGAATAAGCCTTGAACCTGCAGGTGTTGTTAAAAGGAATCATGGGGCTGCAGAGGACAGATGGCAGAGACCCTCAGCAGTAACAGAGCAGTAGATGGCGCCATCCTGCAGAGCAAGATCTCTACCTTTTTCCCCCTTTTCTCTTCTCTTTTCTTTTCCCTCCTTTCCGTGATTCATCCATCCCTGCAAAGCTTCGGTTCTACCGCTACACGCCCAGGGCACAGCTCTAGTCTGGCCTCATTAAAAGATCAAGACAATTCTTAGCAACAGTTAATAAATCTTCAGGGCAAAGAGCTCTCTTTACTCCACCATGCGAGTTCATCTGTTATGCTCTTTGGTTTCCTCTTTTAGAAGTCTGCGAGAGAAAAAATAACAGAGAGGGCACAACAAAGAGTCCAACGCCACCGTCGATCGTGGTTTCAGGGGGAGTTTAAGCAACTGATTTTTTGACTCACCGGCCATCTGCTGGATCCCGCTGAAGGCTCCGAGGTTACCGGAGGAGGCTGCCTGCTGAAGCAACTGATGGCAAGAGAGAGAGAAGAAACAAAGTGAGCCGAGTGGATTCAAAGAGCTTAAAACATGTCTATTCAATGTGAAATGAGCGGGTTAGCATTGTGGTTTTTGCCTGAGCGCTCGATGAGTAAATGAGCTGCTAATATAGTTTGATCTCTCCTCTAAGCACAGGCGCTGTTTGTATTCCAGCGCGATTCTTCCAGACAAGTTGAGCATGAAAGCTCTAATCTAGCCGACTAATTAGATTCCAAAACAAAAGTGGAATACTGATGCCGTCAAAAAATCATCCTTCAAACATTTGAATTAACAGCAAATTAACATCTTGTTTCTATTGTGGGAGTGACTCTCTTCTTCTTCCTCCAGAACCGAGCTCAAGCTTTCAAAAGGCTGAAGAGAAAAATTCAAAACCCCTTCACTGTTTTTTTTTTTCTGAAATAAATCAATATCCTGTAAAGGAGGGATGTTTTCTGAGCTTGTTTTCCCTCCTTGAAAAGGCAGCTGCTAATTGCACTTTGGATCTAACAAATTGAGACTCTTAGGGCGCTTTCACAGCTCCAGCTCATTTGCTTTGTTCCTATTCAGATCATGAAATGATTCATCGTTTGCATTTCGATCCCATGGTTCGTTCTGTGTTCATACTGACGTGTTAAGATTGCCAGAGGACAGACAGACAAAGGGGTTGCTCGCATCATTACATCCAAGGCTGCTTTTCCCACCATGCAGGTAAACAAACACCATTCATATTAGTCACAACTGGCATTGTTGGACAACTGCAAAATGCTAACTGGCTCATTAAGCTGCCAGCAAAAGCTCCACGATGCTACTTAGCTAGTTAACTTAAGTAAAAAGGCTCCCACATACTGGATATCTAGCTTAAACCAAGAAGCCTGCTGGCTCATTAAACTACGTGTAAACATTTCAAACAACAGGCTCTAGGATGCTACAGCTAATTAACCTGCTGACTAAAGGGTCCTAACACTAGTTTGCAAGTTAATGTGTCAGCAAAAGTTACAGAAGTGCTAGCAGGTTAGCCTACTTGAAAAAGGCCCAAAAACATTAATCAGCTCATTAAAATACCAACAGAAGGTTCCAAGACACGAGTTTCTACCTCAAAGACAAAGGTGGATATGTATGCTAGTTTCTAACTCTAAAACCATGGTTTTAGGCCCCAAGTCACAATTAAGCTAGCTCCAAGACACTCATTTCTGGGTCAGTTAACCCAAAAAGGGCTTTAAGATGCTAGTTAACGCTTCAAGACACTAGTTAGAAAGTAAACATACCAACAAATGACTCCAAGTTTCCATCTCATAGCAAAAGATACACTAATATCTAAAGGAGCAATGCAAGATAGTCAGGTAACTTACCAAGAAACTGGGTAACAGGTGAAAATACCAACAAAGGGCTCTGAGACACAAGCTAGCTACTCTAGCTACCAACAAAAAGCTCAATGTCCCAGTTTAGCTAGCGTCACGACACTCGTTACCACGGCAATCAACCAAAACATGGCTCAGAGATGCTATTCACCTTGTAAACCTCCTAACAAAAGGTTCAAAGATGTAAGACAACCAGTAAGCTTACCAACAAATAGCTCCAAAACACCAGTTTCTAAATCAAAGACCATAGCAACTACACAATCTACCAAGAAAAGCTACCAAGACACGTGTACTTCTTATAGACCCTCGTCTGCTGGTAAATCTACCAGCAAAAGGCTCCCAGAAACTAGTTTTTAACTCACAGACCCTAATAGCTTGTCATTAAACCAGCAAAAGGCTCAAAGATGCAAGATAGCCAGTGACCTTAAGAACAAAGGCTTCAGGAAACTAATGAACAGGTGAATATACCAACAAAGGGCTCTGAGACACAAGCTAGCTGGTTAACCCACCCACAAAAGGCTTCAAGATGCTAGTTTCTATCTCCAAGATCCTAATTCTCTAATCAACCTACCAAAAAGAGGCTGCAAGTCACAAATAAGCTATTCCCAAGTGGTTAGCAAATAAGCCTTCAAATTAAAGCCAGAAAGATGCTAGTAAACTATTTAGCCTACCCACATACAGTTCAGAGATGTTTGTTAGCCAGTTAGCCTCTCAACAAAATGCACACACAGCCAGTTAGCTTACCTACAAAAGCCTGAAAATGCCTCTGAGATGGTTAATCTACAAGCTAAAGGCTCCCTGTCCTTAATGGCATGTTTTCCTACCAACAAAACTCTCCAGGATGCTGGTTAGCTAGCTAACCCACCGACAAAAGCATACAAGGCCTCAAAAGCTAGTTATCCTCCCAAAATGCTAGCTGCGAGACTAAGGTTGGTCAGAAAACCTAATGGAAAAATACCTAGCTAGCTACACTAGCTAGCCTGTCAAGTTACCAAAAAAGTCTCCAAGATAGTAGCTAGCAAATAAACCCACCAACAAAGACACTCATTTGCTACATAATCAGGCGAAAACAAGGACACAAGCTAGCAGCTAACCAACCTTTTTAGCAAGCTGGCCTATGAACAAAAGGTCCCATGATGCTCGGCTCGTTCATCCACAAATAAAAGGTTCTTACTTACTTTTAAACCCTTTCCACCACTTTTTTGCCTGTTTTTTGCCTTCTGAACCAATTATTAACCCCTTTTTACTACTTTTTACACCAATTTTTTTCCCATTTTAACCACATTTGACCATCTTCTGATATGCCAATTTTTGCTAGTTTAACCAATTTCTGCCCATTTTTTCTTTCTCAGTTAACCCTTTACTGCCAGTTTATATAATGTTTTCATCCCATTTTTATCAAAATTCTACCAATTTTTGCCAATTCAAAGTCATAACAGCCACTTTTTAACTCCATTTTACCAGTATTTATGCCCATTTTTTGCCACTTTAACCAATTTTTGCCTTTTTCTTTCTTTCTTTCTTTTTTTTTTTTTGCCATTTTTATGTAATTTTTGTCACTTTTAACCCATTTTTGCTACTTTTAAAATCCAATTTCACCACCTTTTCCACCATTTTAGCTTTTTTGACCCATTTTTGTTTTTATTTTGGGGTTGTGGGCTGAAAAGGTTGAGAACCCCTGCACTAAAGGACTACCATATTAGTTTACAATGAAAAAGCTCCAGCACACTGAGTAACTTGTTCACTTATTAAGAAAGCTTCTAAGATGCTAGGTCGCTCCACAGAGAGTTGTGGGTTGACTATGAAATGTTTAACCAAATTGGAAATGAGTTACCATCTCCTCTTCTGAGTGTCGTGTTTCCATCTGCCCAGTAGTACCAGGCCAAAGAGGAAAACGCCCCCGTTGTTTCAGAACACCTTCTGCAGGTGTGAACACAACCCGAGGCTCTTTGTTTGTCCTCAGTTTTTTAGAGGAATGTTGGGATGTTAACGAACATGAAGAGCTCGGGTTACAGTCCTGATTATGAAGTCCTTAAAAGGCAAAACTCCAGCAGAGCCACAGCAGGAAAATGAGGTTTCTGAACTCTCCTTAAAAACAAAAACACCCACAAATCCCCCAATCAGACAAATCAAGCGATGACGCTCTCAGATGCTGTGCAGCCGAGCCTCCACTGCAGGATTTCATAAATTGGGGATCAGTGGAGTCCCGCGGGCCCCGAACTGTCCCCAGATAAATGATTCTTTCATCTAATCCCACATAAAAGTGCTTACATTTACCACAATTGCTTAATATATTGCAACAATTGCTTTAAAAGTTGGCCTCGCTCTCATTTATCTCTAAAACATAAACTTTGCATGAGCTGAGACAACAGCCTAGTTCTGACTCTGTGACATCTAACGAGGCTTTTAAATGATTTATTTAGTTAAAGAAGAGCGGGAACTCTGTCAAACAATAACAGAACTAAACCTTAAACTAAAAGTGGAGAGAGAGCAGACGGTTTTCATGGGGAAAGAACTTTTTAAAGATCAGAGAGCTGGTCTACGGAGCAATTCAAGAAAGAAAGCAACTGAACGTTTCATCAGGCTTGTAGATTTGAATGAAATGCACTTACATTACAGTATCAGTGGTGTAAATGACTATCAGGGTTATGTTCTTACTTTTTATTCCCCTGTAAAGGAGATTTTTTTATGCTTGTGAATATTTATGGTAAAATAAAGTGTGGAAAGACAGAATATCCAAAAATGAGGCCTTGGCTTGCATACCTTCTGTAGTTCGGCTGAGATAATGAAAAATTTAAGTCGTTAACAACTGTGGGAATGCTTACAACCCTTAAGCTCTATGGTTATGTTCAACACTCATAATGTAAACAAGAACTGAATTTAAGTGCAGCTAAGTCAGTTTTTAAATGATTGTTTCATTTATTAAAGGAAAAAGCCATTCAAACCTACCTGGCCCCATGTGAAAAAGCCTGATTACTACCAGAGAAACAAAGCCACTGACATCCATCAGCCTTGAAAGGGTTACAAAAACATTTCTAAGGCTTTGAGACTCAGTGAGAGCCATTATCCACAAATGGGGAAAACTTGAGTGGTGAACCTCAAGAGAAGCTTGCTAAACAAAACTACTCCAAGAGTGCATGGACGACTCATCTAGGAGGTCCCAAATGAACCCAGAACAGCACCTAAAGACCTGATGGTCTCATTTTAGCCATTATCCACAAATGGGGAAAATTATGAACAGCTGTGAACCTTCTCAGGAGAGGCCGGCCTATCAAAACTACCCCAAGAGCGCATGGATGATTCATCCAAGAGGTCCCAAAAGAACCAAGAACAACATCTTAAGACCTGAAGGCCTCATTTTAGCCATTATCTACAAATGGGGAAAATTATGAACAGCTGTGAACCTTCTCAGAATTGGCCGGCCTACCAAAATGACTCCAAGAAACAATGGACGACTCATCTAGCTAAACATCTAAAGACCAGCAGGCCTCACTGACTCAGTTAAGGTCAGAGTTCATGATTCAACAATCAGAAGGAGACTGGGCAACAATGGCGTCATGGGAGAGTTTTAAGGCCAAAACCACTGCTGACCAAGAGGAACACAAAGGCTCATTTCACATTTGACTAAAAATATCCTGATGATCCCAAAGACATCTGGGAAAATCATTTAAAAACTGACTTTTTTATTTACTCAGGTTACAGCAGTGTGTATATCCTAATCTAAGTATCGCCACAGCGTTACCTAACTGTGCAGGTAAACATACTAACTGATTACACATCGTTGTTTCTGCTGATGGTTTTCTTGGAGTTTTGCTGGAGCTTCTATGGTTAATATTTTGGATAAATTTGAAGAGGGTTATAATGACTATGCTCCTTTTTAAAGGTTATTCTTGTACTTTAAATGGCCCGAACATAACCATGAAATCAGTCATGATTTGGGTAGACGGAGCAAGTATTGCAGAAAAAAAGTAAAAAAAAAAAAAAAAAAAGTTTGAGAGAATGTTAAAATGATTTTCACGATGTGGATGAAATTGCAGACATTACTTTCAGATGTCAAGGTGAATTTAGGAGACAGGGTCAGGGAAGGAAACTTTTTTACTTTCCAGTCATAGAAATAAAAAGTTCTCCTGAATGCATCTTTCATAAGAGGTTTAGTTGAATTATTTTGTTATTTTTATATAAGAAACAAAAACAGGAAAGCAGGCTGCATGCTTGCATTTTTCTTGCATAACATTTTTGAAATATTGAACAGAAGTCTTTAGCTCGTGGCGTCCTCAGACCTCGTTCAGAGACCTCATTTCCTGCTGCGCTCCTCTCCCAGAGGAGGAAGGAGCAGAGGAACCTCGCCAGGACTGAGGGAGGGGTTTAGAGGAAAAAGGAGGAGGGGCTTTAAAGTATGACTGTGGCGGCGGCCACGGAGCTACAGAAAAGCTAAGAGAAGGAGGTGATGTTGGAGGTGAGGATGACTCCTTACAGCCAGATACTGCGGGGTGAGGCCCCCCAGGCCCGTCAGGCTCCCCCAGGTGGTGGCGCTGTTGAGCTGCTGCATCTGCTGCGCCAGCTGCTGCTGCAGACGCCGCTGCTCCTTGTCCTTCTGTGTGTCGGCGAACTTCACCACGATGGGAGACGAGCAGCCCTGAGGGAGAGGAAGAGGAGGAGAAGAAGGAGAGATGACGATTAATGCAACGTAAGAGAAAGGTAGGAAAGGAAAAGGGACGAGATTCAGAGAGGAGAAACAAGGAAAAAAGTGTTAAAAGAATTTAAACACAAAAGAGAAAGGGAAAGAAAATGAGGACAGAAAGAAAAGGAAGAAGTTTGACGAGTGTAAAGGTGGAAAAGAGGAGAAAAAATTACCCAAAGAGGATAAAAAAAAGGGAGACAAAAAGGGAAGATGAGGGAGAGAAAGTAAGAAGAAAAAGGAAGTACATGAATACGAAAATAAAGACAAGAACAGAAAGAAGAAGGAGAGAGGATGACAAATGTGAAATACAAAGGGACAAGACAATAAAGAAGTAGAGGACAAAAGAAAGAACAACAAAGATGAAAACAGCAAAAGATGAAAAAAACAGGGAGGCGGGAGGATGAAAGGAAGGAAGAGGTGACGAGTAAGATGATGAAAGAAGAAGAAGGAAGAAGGAGAAAACATGACAAGATAAAAGAAGAAGAAAAGAGGAAGAGGAGGCAAAAAGAGGAGGAAAATATCAGAACATGAGAGGGAACAGTAAGAGGAAAAGAAATGGAGTAGGGAAGAAAGGAGAGAAAAATGGGGGAGTTGTTTCTTTGTTTGCACCCTTCATGAAGACCACAGCAGATAGAAAACACCATAAAAACAACAACATTAAAAAAACAACAAAAAATAAGGCTTGGCAGAGGAACACATGCACATGTACAGCTACACACAAACTGTTAAAGGGCAGATAAGCGTGGTACCACATTTGGCATGATTGTTCCTGCATGCCCAAGCAGGATTGATACCCCCCAATCAGGTTATGTCCATAGAAACGGCAATGAAGATGGAACTTTATAACATTTGAACAAACAGAAGTAGATGTTAGGGGCACTTTACCGTGTTTTTACAACAGAAGGATATCCTAGAGGGCACTTTACCATGTTTTCTTTCTTTTTTTATTTTTTTACTATCGAAGGATATCCTATTGGGCACTTTATCATGATTTTACCATAGAAGGACATCCAAGGGGGCACTTTACCATATTTTTTTATGATAGAATGATATGGGAATTTATCACGATTTTACAATAGAGGGACATCCTTAATGGCACTTTATAATGTTTTGTCCAAAGGAACAGAACCCCAGAGGCCACTTTTTCATGATTTTACAATAAAGGGACATCCCAGACAGCACCTTATCCTGTTTTAAAAGAAGGACATCCCAGAGGACACTGAATCTTGTTTTTTTTTTTTTACAATGAAACAGCATCCCAGGGGGCATTTCATCATGATTTTACAATAGAAGGATATCCTACAGGGCACCTTATTTTGTTTTTTTAAATAGAAAAATATCCTAGAGGGCACTTTATCTTGTTTTTTTTTTCAATAGAGGGATACCCTTAAAAGCACTGTCCAGTTGGACAGCACCTTAGAGCAGTGGTTCTCAACTGGTGGGTTGGGACCCAGAGGTGGATCATGGAGCAATTGTCAGTGAGTCGCGACCAGGTGTCTAGAAAAAAATGGTGGTGGTTACATCTAATATATCTCCTCTAGATGCAATAAATGGCACCCTATCTTTATCCACTTTATCTTGTTTTCACAATGGAACAGCACCCCAGAGGACACTTTATCATGATTTTCAATAGAAGAACGTCCTAGAGGGCACTTTATCTTGTTTTTATTATGGTGCAGCATTCCAGGGAACATCCCAGACAGTACTTTATCATGATGTTACAATAGAAGGACTTCCTAAGGGCACTTCATCTTGTTTTGTCAAATGGAACAGCACCCTAGAGAGCACCTCATCAGGTTTTTTCAATGAAAAGACTTTCTAGGGAGCACTTTATCTTGTTATTTCAATGGTAGGGTACCTAGAGGTCCCTGTAGGACCCATTTCTGTCCTACATGATCCCCCTATCCTATGTATCTGACACCAGCATGCATGGCTGCAGCACCATGATCCTGATGTGAAAGCAAACCAAATGTCCTGAATATCCGATACTGAACTGTGGAGATTTGAGCCTGGATTAATATTAAAGGACCAACAAAAGTCCAACAAACCAACACACATCTCATTATGAATAACCTTTACATCAGCAGATAGAGGAAGGAAAGAGTAATGTTCAATTAAAACCCCAGTATAAGATCTAACAAACACAATCACACACTCAATGACACACAGACGGAGTCACAGGAAGCGGGGCTCTGAAGCCGCTGGGCTTTCTTCTCCTCTCCCTCCACTCGGGCGCCGTTATCTCTGAGTCCAGAACGCTTTCACCAGAAACTGATTTCCCGACTTCTCCAACTATTTCATCAGCTCGTACCAACGCAGGCTTGATGTGTGAGTGTGTATTTATGAGTGTTTGTTAGAGAGAGAGAAACACTCAGGGATTGATCAGGATGACCAGAGACGAGGGGCAGAAAGGAGGATTTAGAGAGTTTGGACAAAGAGAGAAATGTTGATAACCGGCAGGGCTCCACGTCCACGAGGAGCTGTGTGATGAACTAAACGTCACACACGTGTTGAAGAGGTGAAAAAACAAAAATACGGTGCTGCTGATAAAAGTTGCAGTGACGGCTAAAACATGGCGAAGCTGAAAGGAGTCGTAATCTATCAGCACGCTGGAATCAAAGCCTGACTGGGGGCAAATCCGTTCGAAACAAAGACGATCCGCCACCCGAGAATAAAAAGCTTTTGATTGAAACATTTTTAGTTGGAGGCTCGATCTGCTCTCTGCGGGGGGAGAGCGAGGATTCGGCTACTCCGTCAGCGCTGTGACAGGTGTGTGAGAGTGGAGCAGGTTAATGTGGTGTGACGGAGCGGGGAAATATACATCAATTTAGTGTCTTCTTCACGTTAAATCTGCTCTTTTTAGGGTCGAATGTGTTAAAACATCTTCACAGGACAGATTTCAGTCATCAGAAGCAGTTCAGCTTGATTAGCAGTAAAGCAGGGATCCCCAAACAGTGGCCCGTGGACCAGGTCTGGCCTGCCAGTATCAACGATCCAGTCTGCTCAGACCTGTGTCATAAATCTACACCTAACCAAAAGTATCAGAAATGTATTCAAAGAGTACAATAGTGCAAGATAGATGACGGTTTCCCTTATTCACTTTTCCTCTACCACGGCTCCTTTTAAAATGCCCCAAAACGCACCATAGTCTGCCTACAATTGCCCCCCCTAAGTCCTACGCCCCTGCAGGGTCCCAGAAACCAGTCTGGGGACTGATAGAGCTGCACACTTTTTGCACATATGTATGAGGTCTAGACTCATCTCTTGGGACCATCCCTAAAATGTGCAGGAAGCGCACTACAAACAACTTAAGGTTAAATTTATGCCGATGGACAACCAAGTGATTTTATCTGACTGACTCCAGATTTTTTAAGCTCATTGGAGACAAGATGGAGATCCAAAGTTGTGCAAAGTGTGAGTTTTCCCAGTAGGATGGGGCCGCAATCAGGACCCAGACTTAGACTACTTCTTTGTAGGTTTTCTGCAGTGAAACTGCACCAACAATGCATGCATCAATATCATTACTCTGTCACAGCACCCCCTCCTTCTTTGATTTTCTTTAGTTTTCCTAAAAACAACTTCATACATTCAGCCCCTGGAGACCAGTCAACCTAGCCTTATGGATTTGGGTCTGCATATTAGTCGTCATCAGCCCTACAAAAAAGTCTCTTGGACCCACACCAAAATCCCAGCAGGAAGTCCACTAGCTTGATCTCAATTTCAAAATGAGGTGTTTTTAATGGTGCCAGATGACTTCAGCATCTTCTAACATTTTGTAAACACTATTCTGTGTGTCTGTGTTACATGCCCACATGTAAACATCTCTGCACAGCGCCTCCTACTGGCAACAGGAAGTGACACAAAAGGGGAATATTCGTCTCACTGTGGTGAACATATCAAGCTTAGATTTCAAAATAAAGGCCTCGGCATGTCTCCACAACACTGACACGTTTCATACAGGGGTGCCTTACTGGCAGTGGTGAGCATTTCTGTTTCTCGCCAGTTTCACAGGAAGTTGGCAAAACTCTCATGCGAAACATTTCATTGATTTCAAATTTACATGTAGTCATTGACAGCTAGTACTAGCTCATAATAAAACCCTAATTTTTCCTTAAATTCTTTCTTGTAAGATCATAATACAAGATACAGGGATGTTGAAATACTTTTCTACTCCTATTACTGATTTTAAACATGAAATATAATGGTAATCAAACATTAACATTTGCAATCATTTTAATTTGTGCACTAGGTCTTTGGCTTGATATTCTTGTCACACTGTGGTGCTCAGGATTAACTAACTGTGCAAGAAGTTGATAAAATTGCAACAGTATCTAAATTTTCTACCTTAAAATTCTTGTTTCAAAGTCAATAACATTACAAATATCATTACCAAGTACTAAAAGGAAGCAGAACTTTATTGCATTGCTCTTGCAGAGTTGCAACACGCAACAAGCTGTGGTATTGCAAACCTAGACCCTCCGAATATAGTCACTTCTGGCTCAGATGAAACAAGTTTGCAATAAAGTCCACATCTCACATGAGGTCTACAGTCTGACATGAAGAGCCAAATCTCATCTTCAGACAGTCACGATAGAAAAAGCCACCTTTCTCTTGCTGTATCTCGACAAAAATCCTCCTTTTTGTACTCGTGTAAACCCTTATTTCCTTTAAAAATGTCCTCAGAGTTGTCTGGTGCTGCTCACATGTAGGAAAGTTATATTTTCATGCATAAAAAGCTCAGTCTAGATGTAATATTAAAGACAGGATTTCAGTGAGAATGCAGCGAGCGTGCTCATAAAGAGAGTAAAAACGGAGTAAAAGCGCCTCGGGCTCAGCTAATCTGACATCAGGACCAAACATAATTAGGTCAAAGGAACATTTTAAAGCAGCTAATGAGGTCGGATCCTGACGCTGAAACAACTTCATGCTCTGCAGTGTTTGTGTGCATCTTTGTGTGGGATCCTTTCAGCGTGTTTGCGATGCCTGCGTGTCAGACCTCGATGTTATCGGCCGAGCGAGCGCCTCTGTCTGACGGCGGCACGGCCATGTTTACTCCTCTCTCTCTCATCACTTCCTCTCTTTATTCTGACCACCGGTGGGTGGGGTTGCATTCAGAGTGGGGGTGTCAGTCTGAGGCCTCGATTGCCCCTGAGACCGCTGCTCCCTCTCTCTCTGCTAAATATCTCATTACTTCAGCTGACACCCAGCCAGCAGGAGGAAAACAGCCCAGGATGAGAGGCCTGCCCCGGGAGAGGGGCCGGGGGCCTCCACGCCTGCTGCTGATGGTTCTATCACTGCACTTTAAAGTTTTCCAGAAGGTTGACCCGGCTGGTTGACTTTTCCCTAAACAATGAGAAGAAGCAGAAGGCAACATGGCGGCTTTTTACTTAACTATCTCATTGAGTTAAACAATGAAAGATGAACGTTCACTCGATCCGGGGTGACTGAAAATCATCCCTCAATCATTGCACGCGGCTCAACATACGTCAGGGTCACTGCAACACTCATCAGGCCAGGGAGGTTCTTATATTCTCCTACATTACCTCCATCTTGTCTGTCCTCTCTCTTCCACCTCTTCAGAAGCTTTTTAAATCCATCTGAGAATATTTGATGAGTCCTAGTCATGTTTATATAGTTTTGTTTTTGATGAGCGTCCCTGTAAAACCCTGCTGCTGGGACCAATTACACTTCATGTTGTGTTAAACTCAAATTGCCAAACATCCGATTTGTTCCGAATTGGCCACTTTGAGCTCAAACAGCGTGGGCCAAACATGATGACTTTACCTCTGGATGGGCAGGAAAAAGGCTTACGACACCCTGGGAGGTTATTAACAGAGGAATTTATTTACAACAGGATCAGAAATGAGGATCTGATTCACGGACAGGTTTTATTTTTCTATTTAATGCTCTCTGGTTTCATATTTGGTGAAAATATCTCACCATTAACTCCTCGCTGGTGATTCAGCATGGATTTATTTTGGATTCTGTTTCAGCACAGAGAGAGTTTGAGCTGCACACCGTGTCCCATGATGCACCGCTCTCACATCTTCAGACAATAAAGCGCTCCGAGTCTCACTGGAGCCGCTCTCACCTGGAGACGGATCTTCAGGGAAAACACTTTCCTCTCTGTTATTTTCGTCTCGTTCCTACAATCTTTGACAAATCTCCGACACAGAAACGCCGCGCTGCCATTCAGGTCTTTACAGGATGTACGTTAACGTCTGGATCACTCAAGGTGAGGAGACACAGGTGTCAACGTCTCCACGCTATACGCACGTTCCTTCAAAAAACCTTTAACCCGAACATCACTGCAGGCAGCAGAAAGCTTCTACTAGGGCTGGGCGATAGGGACCAAAACTTATAGCTCTATATATTTTAGCTGGTAGGTGAGACATGATCCGTAAAGGAATACCCAACTCTCATCACCAGGATGTTAAATAATGACATGATTCTAGAACAATCCCTGTCTCTTTAAAAACTGTTGTATCCATGCAGCCTGGGTCGCTCTCATCCTCTGAACTTCAGGTAGATGCTGAGGTAGGAAGATGATCGTTGTTTGGGTCTCAAAAATAATAGGAACAAAGCAGAAGTGGTTGTCAAGCTTTGTCCTTAGAGCCCCCATACAGGTATCTTAGCTGAGCCCCCCAACATCAGACCCTACCCTCTTCAAAACAAGCACATACTTATCCAAACCATTTGTTTGTATTGAATGTATTGGTCCTTTAATATTAACCCAGGCTCTGATGAGGGCCACACCACGGACTCTGAGGGCCACATCACAGATTCTGAGGGCCACATCACAGACTCTGAGGACCACATCACAGACTCTGAGGACCACATCACAGATTCTGAGGGCCACATCACAGACTCTGAGGGCCACGTCACAGACTCTGAGGGCCACATCACAGACTCTGAGGACCACATCGGAGACTCTGAGGACCACATCACAGACTATGAGGACCACATCACAGACTCTGAGGGCCACATCACAGACTCTGAGGGCCACATCACAGACTCTGAGGACCACATCGGAGACTCTGAGGACCACATCACAGACTCTGAGGGCCACATCACAGACTCTGAGGGCCACATCACAGACTCTGAGGACCACATCACAGACTCTGAGGGCAACTTTCAGGCTCTGTCTGGCCATTGTGTACTTTTAAGAGGTGTCTGACTCAGAATCTGTTGTCCAGCAGAAACGCTTCTGTACCACACCTGTGTTTTGACTGTTTGACTTCCTGACACGGCGTCACACCTGCTGATGATGATCCGGCCTTTCCAGGCAGATGGCCGCGACATGAATCCAAAAGCATCCATCATAATTACCCTGTCCTGGTCTAAATGCTGAAATTACAGCGTACGGCTCTCAGTCACAGCCATCCTCACACCTGCTCTGACCTCGTCTCATCACACAGACTCGATGAAAGCCCAACTTCTCCTCTGCCACAGAAGTTTGTGACGGACTTAAGCAGAAGTTCGCTCATCTAATAACGGTGCCCTCGCTCCCTGAAGCCAACTCTCAGAGACAAGCGTGAAGAGAGCATTACACATCGTTTCCTATCAGACGCTCGCACACGCAAAGTGAACTTATAAGCCGCGCTCCGTTTACTCTCAGAATCAATCTCTCATCGCTTTCAGGAGACTTCCTGTGCTCTCAACCTTCTCTGGCTGGTTATTTACCGCTCACAGAGCCTTTAAATGTCACAACATGTGATCTTCAGCCACTAATGGGAGAGCGGGAAGGTTTGTTAACTCCAACATTCACCTAGAATCCCCCTGTCTCCTCTCCCTCTTTAATTTGATGTTCTCTCCTCTTCCACCTCTATTTCCTGATTCATTTTAATGCTTCTGTTTGTTGTCAATAACCGGTCCAGTTGATTGTTTTCCTTCTTCGCTGTTTCTTGTTTTAATAATCAAATGCAGATTGTAGAGTGTTTTTACTCCACTTCTGTGTATTAAATGGACTACATAAAAGGCTCTGCTTTAATACTGAGCCCAGTAAATAACTATTAATATTAAAAGACCACATCAGGACGAAGCAGACGGTTTTATGGTCATGTTTGGTTCATAAAAATATCTTTCTGTTAAGTCCTGTCTACTCAGCATGCAAAATGCTTTAAAGGAATCAATTTAAAACGCATATTTTTGAAGTGCAGTGATTATAGAGCAGCCAATGATGGCTTTAAATCTACAGAAGAGGATGCATAATGTTTACTGACTATTACAGAAACACATATATTACCCATAGCGGTTTAAAGACTCGGTTCACAATTTATAGGAGATACTTAGAAGGCTTTGGACATTACTCACAGTCTCATCTGATGCTGATTATCGCATCAGTGCATCTTAAAATGTGCAAATAATCAAGTGAAGGACCAATAACAAAAAGGCACTAATATTAGAAACATTACACTGAGGGTGATTTCTCTAAATTAAGATGATAAAATCAATTAGATAATTAGAGCTTAACAGGTTAATCGTGATGCAAAATAATCTGAAATTAGCACATTAGTCCTCAGGACACGGCGTCTGTGGTTTCCTCTGACCACAGAACAGTTTTCCATGTTTCCTCAGTCCATGTGAAATGAGCTTTGGTCCAGAGAAGGCGGACCACGGTGTTTCTGGATCCTGTTCACATCTGGCTTCTCCTCTTCATGATCCAGCTTTAACTGTCATTGGTGGATGGCACAGCCAACTGTGTTGACAGACGATGATTTCTGGATTGTTCCTGAGCCCATGCAGTGATTTCACTACAGAATCATGCCTGTTTGTAATGCAGTGGCCCCTGAGGGCCCCTTCAGCCTTTGCTCACAGAGATTTCTCCAGATTCTCTGAATCTGTTGATGATATTATGGACTGTAGATGGAGGGAGATTCAAAGTCTTCACTATTTTATGTTGAGGAACATTTTTCTGAAATTGTTCCAAAATTTTTAGACTCAGTTTTTCACAGATTGGTGAACCTCTGCCCATCTTTACTTCTGAGAGACTCTGCCTCTCTCAAATGACTCTGCTGTTCACTTACATCTATAGGACATACCTTTCAGGACAGCAACATTAGGATACTGGCCAAAGAGGCTCACTGGTCTCTCTCTCCACCCTGGATCTCCCTCTCTCCACCCTCGCTCTCTCTCTCTCTCTCCACTCTGGATCTCTCTCTCTCCACCCTTGCTCTCTCTCCACCCTGGGTCTCTCTCTCTCCACCCTGGGTCCTCTCTCTCCACCCTCGCTCTCTCTCTCTCCACCCTTGCTCTCTCTCCACCCTGGGTCCCTCTCTCTCCACCCTCGCTCTCTCTCTCTCCACCCTTGCTCTCTCTCTCTCCACCCTTGCTCTCTATCTCCTCTCCACTCTGGAGTCGTGTTTGTTCACTATTTACACGCCCCTCGCCTTGACTGTCTCTCATGCTCTACTTAAGCTCTCGCCTGCGTGCGCTTGAACGCCTGTGCGTCTATGTGGTGCGGAGCGTGTGCACAGGCGGCGGGGGCGGCGGGATGTTCGAGGGGCCTCTGGTGTGACATGAGGTAAAAAAAAGGCGGAAATAGAAATCAGTGTTAATGGGACGGTGCACAGCGGAGAAACAGAGCCCTAAGCGAGTGTTTGTAAGGGGTGTGAATAATGTGAGGCACAAATCAACACGGTGACGACACTCACCATCACACCCCCCGTGTGTTTGTGTGTCTTTAGAGGTTCGACAGTGAATTACCTGTCGCACTCATATCCACTTTCATTACGGCCTGACATTCAGCCGGCGCCGCGCTAACGTCAGCAGTGTGTGCGTGCTCCTGAATGTCACGGCGTAATGAGAATGGATATGACAGTGACAGCACCATCAACCACCGGACGGCCCAGCTGCCTCCTGCTTCTCTAAGTGACATGTGCTGATGAAAACACACAAAAACACACAATCTCGCTCTATCTAAGACAGTGGGGTGCAATCGAGCCAAGACAATAACCAAACTCTATTTACCAGACCTCATTCCCTCATACCGACCCAAAGTAATTACTTTTAAATTGCAAAACTGAGGAACATTTACAAACGGTTGCGGCAATTTAGCTCCGCCTGGGGCTAGACAGCTTGTTTTCAAATGGAAATGAAGGTATTTTGCCATTGTCCACTGCAATATCGTTGTGTTATGGTTTAAAGCTTTTTTAAATTCTGTGTGCCTGATAAAAGCGAGAGACCCCGGCAGTGTTTACGGGGCCCATTGTGGCCGACGAGTGCTCTGAGCACGGATAATTCTAGCTTAACGCTAACGCTGTCGGAGGAGAGTGTCACTCCCTCTGCTGCTGCCGCTGCAGCTTGGACGCATAAATCAACTCGAGACTCTTCACCGATACTCACGGAGAGACAGGAAAATAGAAAATCCACTCTGAAACACTAGGGCTGGGCCAGACGGACCACAGATTACATCTCCACATGGCTTTGATATGATTCTAGTGAAAATCTCATCAGATTTAGCTCTGCTTAATGCCACTGGAACTAAAAGGAAATCTGAGATATCAGGCAATTTCTGCTTTTTAATCACCAAAAGTTCCAGACAAACTCTCATTTTAAAAACCACAGGTTTCAAATGATCAGTCTCCATTATTCTAGAGATCGATGGGATTCAAATGCAGAAACTTTCTGATCTTCAGGAATATTTTTGACCAACAGAAGGAGAGAAAACTGTCGACACTGCACAAATACATCGGCACCCTTTGCTGTGGAAGAGGAGGGATGTAAAGGTCCAGTTCCACCAATGTTGACTTAACCCTTTGGGCGCCACCGTTTCTTCAAGAAAATATTCAATTGTGATATCAAGATTTCAAAGACTGTAGCTTGAAAGTGGTCAGAGATAAAGGCATAATGTAGATGAGAAAAATCTTCAGTATGACCCAAAGTTTGGGGTGGGAGTAAATTCACTCATATTCTGACGTCACCAGGATTTTTTATTCCCACTACCTCTGTCAGTGTTCATGTTTTGACCACCGCTGCAACCCCCACCATGTCCCCACCCCGGCCCTGATGAGGAAAAGCATCGGCTTCGGTATGTGTTGCTTGTGGACTCTCATGGCGCACAGAGTCACTGTGGCTCTGACGTCATCACAGGGGTGACTATTCCACTATCCCTCCTGACATTATGAGTATTCTCGCTTAAATTCGCTCTCTTTCTCTCTTTTACACTCCTACTACAACCACTTCTACCACTTCCTCGTCTCCTTGACCGGCGGTGCGTCTTGAAACTCTCTCTCTCCAAAACTTTGAATAGAAACACGCCCACAAACGCTGCTGGGACTGAAGCTACTCACGTCCTGGTCATGAGACTGGTTTATGCCAATGATTTTTAGCAACATAGATTTATGAGCATTGTTAATTTCGATGCAATTCAGGATGTGAAAAACCTAAATCATTTTAGACCAAAATGGATAATTAAATTTATAAGGCTATAAAAATGTCATAAATCCATTTTTTTTCAAACATTTAAAAATGTTTAAACCAACCCCTTCCCTAATAGTAAATATAAAGAAATTACAAGTTTGAGAAATTTAAACCCCTTATTTTCCAGGTTCTCTCATGGTAATCCCTGGTGTTTAAGATGTAGGAAAAAATGAAAATCTTAGTTTTTCTCCAATATACTGCATGCAGAGTCCATTTTTTTCTTTCTGGATATCAGGGCCTGGTATATGCCAATGGTTTTCAGCAACATTCATTTTGATGCCTATATGTTTTTAACCCTCCTAGGCCCCTAAGGGTATTTTATACCCTAACCTTAGGGACACAGGAGGGTTGAAAAATAACGAAGTACTCATCACAAAAACTGGCATTTAAGGGGTTAAAATTTTGAAACTGATAATTTTCATTATACTTGGTGAGGACTGAAGTTACTTTAGATATTTATGCAAAAAAATTGGAATGATACAACAATACATAATTTTTTTATCAGAGGGTATTTTTTACCCTTAGGGACCCTTAGGGGTGTCACACTTTCTTTTAGGGACCTAGAAGGGTTAATGCAATTTAGAATGTGTGAGTCAAACCTGAGTCAATCTGGTCCAAAATGGCCCATTTCATATATTAGGCTTCATATATCATTATATTTTTTTTTTTTCAAACTTTGTTTTGGTTAATTATTTAACCCCTTGCCTAATTTCAAGTCTCAGGTATAAATGATGGTGGATTTTGGGGGTGGGGAGTTAAAATAGATAAGACATCACTCTTATGATAATATGTTGTTTACTTTAGCAAAAATGGCACCATCTGGTGGAATATACTGAAAATTACAACTTTAACAAAAATAAAAAGTAAAAGCCCCAGCATTTATGTCATGCATGTTTAAAATTCTTATAGCTCCAGGATCAAAACAATCTAATCATAATGGAAGTAGATGGGACCAAAATGGACACCAGGGGCACAAACGTCAGGATTTTTATTCATGGTGGATTATAGACGGAGTAAGAGTTAAGACAGGATTTTTAAAATGTGATAAAAATACAAAAGATTGCCAAAGCTCATGCCTGGGGCTTGAAAACTCATAAAATGATGCCAACAGGAATATGGAAATGTCCCAAACATGCAAAGGGACGCATGACGATTAATCTCATGCACACTTTGGTCAATCCAAGTGTGAGACACGAGAAATGCAAAAATCCCTTTTTCAGGCTTTTCTCACAATAATATGAGCCCCTGGCCTGTCCACAATCCCCTCAAGCATCAGACCCTCCCTTCCTTTTCCAGCTTTCAGAACATGTGTGCTGAAACAAGCCGTTCTCAGATTTTCCCCTCATGATGTCATGTGGCGAGTTAGCCCCTCCCCCAGGTTCGGTTGGCCCTCCCCACTTGGAAGAAAGTCCCGCCCTCCTCTCAGCTGAGAGGAGGATCAGGAGAGCCACATACATTAAGCCACATCCATTTCCTGAGAGGGGTGGAGTCAGACAGCTCAGTAAGATTTAAAGCCACAGGGCTGAAACAGCTCGTTCTGAGCAGGGCTGAGACAGAGGGGTTTTAGACATGCGGAAATCCAATACTGGAGTGTTTTTTCCACAACAAACTTCACAGCCATGTTTTGGGGACCTCTGAGACTGAAATAAACTTGTCTTAAAGTGTAAAATATGTGACCTTTAATGTCGCATTCCACTTAAAAACTCACAGACAGCTCAGGGGACAGGAGCTAGTTCCATACTTTCCTTCAAAATAAAAGCATGTCCAAACAGGAAGTCCCTTACCCCCCCTATCAGACAGTACAGAGATCCAGAATGAAATAGAAACAGATGTAAATGGGGCGTAAATGTCCAGTCAGGTGTCTCATGTTCATGGAGGAGGGCGTTTTTGAGCTCAGGATGCTAAAAAACAAAAATGGCTTTGTGCTGAAATTGACAGCCTCCTAGGGAGACACTAGGAACTAGTCATGCTTTAACTCACAAAAAACATGAAGAACTATCAAAATAGAGGGATGAATTCACAAAGAAAGGGGGAAACCTTTGCATATTTGGCACAATTTAGACAATGTTGAGTTTGTCTTTAAAGTTTAAAGACTAAAATGGAAAAAAAACCCTGCTCAATATGAGGCATTTAGGACTTCACAGGATTTTTACTTAGAACATAAATGCTCCCAAATCAGATAAAAATAAATATAACGATATTACACTTTTAGTAGACATTTCAAATAAAAGTCAGTAAGCATTACAGTTAATATTGGGGTAAAAGAGATTTTCGCACCCATTATTTTGGTTGAAAACACATCATTATATTCTAAAATGTCCATGTTTTTCCAGCCCTAGCGCTCTGCCAGCAGAGGGAGGAGCGTGAGTTCTCATGTCGGGGTCACAGCACATCAATAGCAGCCGTGATTATCATGATCAGCTCTAATGAGGGGCCACAGGGTGACACCACTCGTCTTTTCCCTTCCCCACAGCCTGTTATTACACTTTTTGTCTGTGTGCCTCACACACTAACACTGTCACACGCTCGCTCTCCCGTCTTACACCGTGTAATTCTCTCCCAATCACAGCCCTGTCATCCTGCCCCGTCTCCGGCCTGACAATGTTGACAACCGCGCCCTGAGAAAAAACCAAGGGAGCACAAAGGAGCTGCAGCCGGGTCGCCCATTACGGCCCCGCCGGGGTCGGCGTGCAGCTGATGAGGTCTGAAACAACACCTGCCCGCTGTGGCCGCTGTGTCAAAGGTGCTGATGCTTCTTTGACGCTTTTGAGACTCTGCCAAAAAGTTTTTACGAGTTAGAGAATGTGTAGCAGAAAAATGATGGATCTGGTCCAGAGAGAGGATGCTTCAGGAGCAGAATCTCCGAGACTGGATGCACATGAGGAGACCACACACAGATTTTTAACAATATGATCCTCTAAATATAGAACATTAGACCGCAGACCTAGGGAGACTTTCAGCTCAGGTTCAGTTTCAGTTATGATCCTGTAATGCAACACAACATGATTCAGCCAGAGAAACCACGCCTGCAGCGACAGCTGTTTTCCTCTAAAGCCCTGATTGGTCTGATCGTTCTCTGACCAAGAACAAACCAATCAGATTTGAGGTTTGGAAGATGGAAAAGACTGATGACAGACGTAGAATCTGCACAGTCCATCACCTTTGTGAGGACAGCAAGTGAAAGTAGAGGAGAGAATGCATCGATCCAACCATCATCCATCAATGCATCCAACCATCATCCATCAATGCATCCATCCATCCATCCATCTAGCCATCAACCCATCCATCCATCCATCCCTCCATCCATTCATCCAACCATCATCCATTCTTTCATCCATCCATCCAACCATCATCCATCAATGCATTCATCCAACCATCATCCATCAATGCATCCAACCATCATCCATCAATGCATCCATCCATCCATCCATCTAGCCATCAATCCATCCATCCATCCATCCATCCCTCCATCCATTCATCCAACCATCATCCATTCTTTCATCCATCCATCCAACCATCATCCATCAATGCATTCATCCATCCATCATCCATCCATGTATCCATCCATCCATCCACCCATCCATCCATCCATCATCCATTCATCCACTCATCTATCATCCATCCATCCATCCATGCATGCATGCATGCATGGATGGATGGATGGATGGATGGATGCATGCATGCATGCATGCATGCATCCATCCATCCATCCATCCATCTATCCACCCATCCATCCATCCATCCATCATCCATTCATCCACTCATCTATCATCCATCCATCCATCCATTATTCATCCATCATCCATCCATGCATGCATGCATGCATCCATCCATCATCCATCCATCCATGCATGCATGCATCCATCCATCCATCCATCCATGCATGCATGCATCCATCCATCTTGAATACCAGAATGGACCTCGAACTCCTGGAGAGGAACCATGCATGCACAGGGAGAACATGTCCTAAAGGAAGGATCAGTCCAACAAGGACTCAAACCAGGAACCTTCTTACTGTGAGGCCTTCATGCAGCCCTCATCAGATCCGTCTCCCTCTTATCCTCAGAATTTAGTTGACTTTGAGAGTTTTTTATCACATTTGTGTTGAAAAAATATATAAAACTGCTCTTAACGGTGAAAAAGCAATCATTAAATCTGTCTGTATTAGTGCCGCTGGAGACTTCACATTAATTTAACATCATTCAATTTACAGTCAAACCATGCAGAAAGTGTGATGAAAATGTTACTCAGCCAAGCCGAAGAAGTACAGTCATAGTATTGACTTTTACTGAGAGGTGACTCAGGGGCTTACAGAGCCGACATATTAAATTGCCAGCGTATTAAGCGAGCGATGTGAGTGTTTAAAGGAGAGAGAGAGAAAGAGAGAGGGCGAGAGAGTACAGTACCTCCATAGTCTGAGACTGGTGCATGGCTTTGATTGCATTCTGTGCCATAGCTCTGGTGGAAAACGTGACAAACGCACATCCTGTAGGAAGGAGGAGAGGGAGAGGAGGGAGGGATGGAGGGACAGTGGAAGGGAGAGAGGAAGGAAAGGAAGAGGGGAGGAGGAGGAGGAGGAGGAGGAGGGGAGACAAGAAAGAACAAAAACAAGACAAAAGGGTTGGACACATCGTTGTTATAAAAAAAACCCAAACAGAGATTGATACAGAGAACAGCTCACAGGCGGACAACAGTGTTCTCAGTCGCTGTGGAAACAACACAGTGTCATGACAACCACAACCCGGACCCCTATCCCAACATCTCGCCCCCCAACCACGGACAATCACAGACACTATCAGGGCTTTTGATTGGCTGTTGATGCCATCTAAACCTTCGACTTGACTTCCTTTTTTCCAGTGAGTGCATTTACATAGTATTCACAGCAGATAAAGAATGATATCTAAAGATAATACACACAGATATTTGGCCTGATGTAGGATGATGTTTATTATTGATTTGGGCTGATGTTAACAGACCATACAGGGCCATATTTACTGCAGATACTGTATATGCCAATACTTACTACCGATATAGACCAGCATTTACAGATGAAATGGTTGAAATTGAAAAAGCAGATATAGATTGATAATTACCTGTCATATAGGCCTATATTTACAGATGATAAAGGCAAACATACACAGCTGGTATAGGTTGATAATTACAGTATATTTAAGCCAATATTGACCACTGGTATAGTCCAGTAGTTGTAGCCAATTAAGGCTTATATTTAAAACTGAAACAGCTGATATTTACAGCTGAAAAAGATGGATATTTACAGCTGATATAGACTGATTTAACAGCTGAAATAGACTGATATTTCTAGCTGATACAGACTGATATTTACAGCTGATATAGACTGATATTTACAGCTGATGTAGACTGATATTTACAGCTGATATAGACTGACATTTACTGCTGATATTGAGAGATATTTACAGCTAATATAGACTGATATTTCTAGCTGATAAAGACTGATATTTACAGCTGATATAGAAAGATATTTACAGCTAATATAGACTGATATTTCTAGCTGATATAGACTGATATTTACAGCTGATATAGACTGACATTTACAGCTAATATAGACTGATATTTAGAGCTGATATAGACTGATATTTACAGCTGATATAGACTGATAATGACAGCTGATATAGACTGATATTAGCAGCTAATATAGACAGATATTTCTAGCTGATATAGACTGATATTTACAGCTGATATCAACTGATATTTACAGCTAATATAGACTGATATTTCTAGCTGATATACACTGATATTTACAGCTGATATAGACTGACATTTACAGCTAATATAGACTGATAATTACAGCTGATATAGACTGATAATCACAGCTGATATAGACTGATATTAGCAGCTAATATAGACTGATATTTCTAGCTGATATAGACTGATATTTACAGCTGATATAGACTGACATTTACAGCTAATATAGACTGATATTTACAGCTGATATAGACTGATAATGACAGCTGATATAGACTGATATTAGCAGCTAATATAGACTGATATTTCTAGCTGACACAGACTGATATTTACAGCTGATATGGACTGATATTTCTAGCTGATATAGACTGATATTTACAGCTGATATAGACTGATATTTACAGCTGATGTAGACTGATATTTACAGCTGATATAGACTGATATTTACAGCTGATATGGACTGATATTTACAGCTGATATAGACTGATTATTACAGCTAATATAGACTGATATTTCTAGCTGATACAGACTGATATTTACAGCTGATATAGACTGATAATTACAGCTGATATAGACTGATATTTCTAGCTGATATAGACTGATATTAGCAGCTAATATAGACAGATATTTACAGCTGATATAGACTGATATTTACAGCTGCTATAGACTGATATTTACAGCTGATATAGACTGATATTTACAGCTGATATAGACTGATATTTACAGCTGATATAGACTGATATTTACAGCTGATATAGACTGATAATTACAGCTGATATAGACTGATATTAGCAGCTGATATAGACTGGTATTTACATCTGATATAGACTGATATTTCTAGCTGATATAGATTGATATTTACAGCTGATAAAGACTGATATTATCAGCTGATATAGACTGATAATTACAGCTGATATAGACTGATATTTACAGCTGATATAGACAGATATTTACAGCTGATATAGACTGATAATTACAGCTGATATAGACTGATATTTCTAGCTGATATAGACTGATATTAGCAGCTAATATAGACAGATATTTACAGCTGATATAGACTGATATTAGCAGCTAATATAGACTGATATTCACAGCTGATATAGACTGATATTTACAACTGATATAGACTGATATTTCTAGCTGATATAGACTGGTATTTACATCTGATATAGACTGATATTAGCAGCTAATATAGACTGATATTCACAGCTGATATAGACTGATATTTACAACTGATATAGACTGATATTTCTAGCTGATAAAGACTGATATTCACAGCTGATATAGACTGATATTTACAGCTGATATAGACTGATATTTCTAGCTGATATAGACTGGTATTTACAGCTGATATAGACTGATATTTCTAGCTGATATAGACTGATATTTACATCTGATATAGACTGATATTTCTAGCTGATATAGACTGATATTTACTGCTGATATAGACTGATATTTCTAGCTGATATAGACTGATATTTACTGCTGATGTAGACTGATATTTACAGATGATATAGACTGATATTTACTGCTGCTATAGACAGATATTTACAGCTAATATAGACTGATATTTCTAGCTGATAAAGACTGATATTTACAGCTAATACTCATGGATGGTATGGGCTGATACTTACAGTTAAAATAGCTCAGTATTTACAGCCAATATAGGCTGATATTTACCCCTTGTAAAGGCATATTTACAGGAGATACAGGCCAATACTAAAAGATTATATAGACTGCTTACAGTGAATATAAGCTGATACTTCTGTGAGGCCTAATATTTCTAGCTGATATTAACCCTGATAAAAGCCAAAATCTATATATGATTTATGCAGATATTTACAGCAAATATACAAGTAGGTCAGTATCTGTAATTGATAATCAACAAGCCTTCAGGCCAAAATTTGCCCCTGATATAGACTACTATATTCAGATGATATTAGTCAATATTCACTACAGATTCAGGCAGATATTTAGAGTATGTATAGGTTGATATATACCTCTAATAGAGCCCAATATTCAAGCTAATATAGGCCGATATTTACAGCTTATTTAGGCAGATATTTACTTTGGATATAGATTGATTTGTAGCCAATATAAGCCAATATTTGCAGTAAATATAACCCTGCATTTATAGTATATATGGGCTGATATTTACTATCAACAAAGGCTGATAGTTAGAGCTGATATAGGCTGATATTTGCAGGTGATACAGGCGAATATCAGCCTTAAATATAGGTCGATGTGTACAACAAAATTAAGTGGACATTTACAGCCAATACAGACCAGTATTTGTCCTGATATAGGCCCAGTCTTACAACTAACATAGGCTAGTGTTTACAGGCAGTATAGCCCAATATTTACAGCTGATATAGGTGGTTATTTACCCCTGATATATACCAATAATTAAAGAGCATTCAGGCCAGTTTTTGTCCCTGATTTACGCAGTAATTCACAGTAAATATAGCTCAGTATTTACAGTTGATATCGGCTGATATTTATCATGACTACAGGCTGATACTTACCCCTGATAGAGGCCAATTTATGGCTCAACAGTAAAAATAGGCTGATATTTACAGCCTATATAGCTCAGTAATCATGGCATTTGTAGGCTGATATTTAGGCCGAACTTCATCAGAACTGGAAAACTAGAGTCCATGTAAATACACTCCCTCCTGTCTCCTTCTTTTTTTGTTGTTGCTCTTCGTCTGACCAAATTAGTCACACCTGAATTCTTCCTCTCAATAATTCAACAAAGTAAATTGGTCCAAATTTGCATGAAAGCCATCTGAATTCATTTTTTTGTCTGTCAGACTGGGTGCCCTCTTTCTCTCTTTGTCAAACAGGAGAGAGAATATGCTCAACAGGGCTGGGACAGAATATCTGCAGGGGCTTAAAAAGACAAGGATCAGGTGGAAAATCACATTAATTTCAGTCCACAGAGAGACGGGGAGGAGATGAGACGAGGCGTGGCCCACCTCCTCTGTGATTGACACTGGTTTAAGCCAATCAAGATGAGCCGGGGGCGGGGTTTAGGGGGAGTTTGTAATTGGTTCGGGGTAATGCGAGGTTGTGTTTGTCTGGCTGGTTAGGGAGTGATTAGAGGAGATAATGTGAGAAGTGCTTCAACAACCCCCCGGACTAATAATATGCTAACACACTCACCAAGCCACGTTAGCGCAGCCAGGCCTGAACTGATTACACACATGCTCACAGACACAGAAACAGACCAAACACGCTCAGGTTGGGCTGGCCCGCTCGTGGCTTGGCGATAGAGGAAACAGTCTGGGTCATCAGATAGACTCAGCCTGGCTGTTTGGATGAGATGAGGGGGGAGAGGGTGAGGATGGATAATGCAGCAGAGAGGAGGATGTGTAGAGGAATAGATGCCATCATTGTCCTCGTCCACCTCTATCAAAGCCGGCTGCTGCTGTGATAGAACGAGAGGCAGGGAGTGACGGATCGGGCCGAGGCTTTTTTCTCTTGCAGACAAGAGGCTTCTCCCCGACAACACAGAAAAATCTCTTCTTTAAGGCTGTGCGTTGATGGAGAGGTCCAAAAATCATGCTGGATGACCGAACATCATCGCTGCAAGAATCATATTACATTTAATTTGCAGGATGAAAACAGCTGGAGTGAACTGGAGGCTCTGTGAAAACGGAGAATAAAAACTGCCTCGCTGAAAGGATGGGTGATTTGTTGAGTAGTATTTAACAGGCCTGTGGTCGGATGAGCAGGACGGGACCTTTTGCAGCTTCTCCCCTGATTTTCAAGATTTATTTTAAGCTTTAAATGACATGCAACTCTCCTGTGTCAGATGCACAGTTCCCCAACTTTCAAGAGGGACAAACCACCAGGTTTTCCAGTGGATGGGACGTTGCACATTAATGCATATTTAAAATGCATTAACAAAGAAGATGGCTGCAAATAGCTACATCAGGAATGCATATTCATACCATGAACACAAATAGCTTCACAGCTGAAATGATCCGATGACACTTTTTCCAGATGGAAATGCAGAATAAATCGTGTGAAAATGTTTCAGACAGCTAGGAAAATATCAAGAGAGTCAGAGAAACATGAGCTCAGGTTAACTGTTAGCATCAGACATCAGAATGTTGTTCAGCACCGTAGCATGTCTGTGTTGAAAAAGTGTCAGCTGGACTACTCCTGTTGTGAAGAAGTTTGTGTTTTCTGCCTCTCAGCCACCGTAGGTTTCGGCTGAGGTGCATCTACCGTGGGTAAGGTGATGCATGCCCCTGCCACCAGACCATTGATGCTGTTGCAGGTTTTATTGTAAGCCGTGATGGCGTAACCATCCATGGTAGCCTGATGACAAGCTACCGAGTGCATAAAGTAAATAAAAACAGATTGCAATGATTGTCAAATCTCATAAACCCATATTTTACCATTCCTGCCTGCATCTCTGATGGTATGGGGTTGCATTAGTGCCTATGGCGTGGGCAGCTCTAACATCTGGAAAGAAACTATCAATGCTGGAAAGTAAAGAGAGCTTTTAGAGCAACATGTGCTCCCATCCAGACATCTCTGTCAGCAAGACCATGCTAAACCACAGACCACATCCATCACAACATCATGGCTTCACAGGAGAAGAGTCCAGGTCCTGAACTGGTCTGCCTGCAGTTCAACTATGTTGTTTATGATCTGCTGTGAGTAAAATCAGGGTTTGTGAGATTCGACAATCATTGCATTTTTTCTGCCCCAGCTTTTTTGGAACTGCAGCTGTATCTGACTAAGTAGAAGGCGTCGTTCTGCAGAGGTCTTATTAGCATCTTTAGTTTTTAGCTATGTCTGAAATCAAACAGTGAATTTGAACATATTTAGCTCCCTTCCACCTTGCTGCAGCATCTGAATCAGACTCTATCTGCTCCATATAAGCTGTTTTTAATCTTAACACCATCTTTTTGATCAGTATGTCTCGCTCCAGGGCCGGTATGAACCAGATTCAAACTTTGTGTCTTTCTGTCTTTGTGAACCGGAGGTTACTGCGGGTGAACTCTCATTGATTACTTCCTCGCTGACTTAACATAAAAGAGGAGGAAGATGATAAAAAGAAACTCAGGGTTATGAGACTCTGCAGCGCTGACCTAGTAAACATGCCGATGTGTCCTTTACAGAGGCGAGCCGCTGTGCTGGCTGTAGATAGGACATTCAAAAAGAGGGCATTTTTTTCAATGATCTATTTCAGAGGGGCCCATGATCTGTCATCTCTCTGCTGGGCTTCTCAAAGGTTGCCCCATCCTCTGCAGAGAGCGCTGCCCCAGAACTGGACCACTTCAGGAGGGGGCGTCCATTTGGGTTAGCCCTGCAGACCGGCCCCGATGAGTCTATTTATAAAAGCTACAACGTCATTGGTTGTCGTGGAATGGAAACTCCGAGCTTTGACTCCAATTGGCAGCTTTTTCCCCTACAAAGGTTTCTATCTTTAGCCATTTCTGCAGCGTGCTCGGTTTAGATCAGTGTTACTCAACCAAAGAGCCAAACTGGTGAAAATACCTTTGCAAGAGCCGCGATCTAAGTGGTGAGATGTGGCAAAAACAGCTTAAAGTAGCAGTAACAATAAGTTAAAGGTGGTTAAAATGGTCCAAAAGCAGCAAAAAATGTGTGAAAAGGGGCAAAAATAGGGAGAAAAGTGGAAAAAAGGGTCAGAAAGGAGCAATGACTGAGAAGTGGAAATAAATAGTCCAAAGGGGGCAGAAACACGGCAAAAAATGAGTGGAAAGTGACTAAAATGAAAAAACAAAAAACAAAAAGAGTGGCAAAAATGGGCAAAAAATAGGAAACTAGTGGTATTTAATGGCAAGAGACAGCTTAAATAGGCAAAAGTGGCATATAATGGTAAAAATAGGAAAAAAATGAGAAAAAATCGGATAAAAGCTGCAAAAATTGTGAAAAAGGGCAAAAATGGATAGAAGTGGCATAAATAAGTGGCAAAAATGTGCAAAAAATGGGAAAAAGTTTTTTAGATGGCAAAAAATGGGTGAACAGTGGTGAAAAGGGGCCAAATTGGCAAAAAAAATTGGAAACTAGTGGTATTTAATAGCAAATGGCAGCTTAAAAGGGCGGACAGTGACAAAAAATGGTTAAAAGTGGAAAAAATTGGATAAAAGCAGCAAAAATAAGATGCAAAAATGTGAAAAAGTCATATTTATTGGCAAAAGGCAGCTGAAATAGGGGAAACATTTTGAAAAAGGGCAAAAATGGGAAAAAAGTGGCAAAAATAAGTGGCAAAAATTTACAAAAAAAAAATAGGAAACAAGTGGTATTTAATGGCTAAAGGTAGCTTAAATGGGTGAAAAGTGGTGAAAAAAGGGGAATATTAAAGTGGCAAAAATAAGTGGCAAAACTGGGCAAAAAATAGGAAACAAGTGGTATTTAATGGCCAAAGGTTAAATGGGCAAAAAGTGGCAAAAAACTGTGAAATGGGAAAAAATTGGATAAAAGTAGCAAAAATTGTGAAAAAGGGAAAAAGGCTTCCCCTTTTTAAGGTTTTCTGTGGGAATAATATCTGAAACTAAGACATCAAAGAGCCACACATTGAGTATCACTGATTTAGAGCTTGTAAAACCGGATTCTTCCACGTCAAAGCTGGTAATGAAGAAATAAAACACACTTTAGAAGCCGTGCTTTCTGGCTGCTTCATGCACGTCTCATTCTGCACGGCAGAGATGGCTCGAGCACTAAAAATACCTCCCGGGCCGCATTCTGTCGTCAGCGGAGAACCAAACAGTCCTTTAATGAAAGTAGGGTAGCTCCCAAGGCCCAGCCATCCACTGGTGGTGTGATCCATATTTTATTAATAGCGGGACGGCGGAGCTCTCTTCTGATTGATACCGCGCTTTAATCGGAGCTCAGCTAGGTGGGACTGACGCCCTCTGGGACTCGTAGAAATCCTATTTATTTCCAACCTGGTTAGGCCTGTTTATTTACCAGCCAGACGCAAACCGGACCACTCGAGTTCATCTTTGGCTTTCGCCAGCCGCTAAGTGGTTTATATCAGCGGTACAGAAACGAGGGTTTGGACATGGCATCTGAAATATTCATGAGGACAAAAGAGAGGAGCTGAAAAGGGACGGGATGAGGAAGGAGAGAAGGAGGCCAACGTGGGATGTCTTGGAAAAGGAGGACAAATCGTGCACGAGAGGATTCTAGGACGGCGAGGATGAATAGAAGGAGATGAATCGATGAGGCGGGGAGAGTGGTTCTGTTTGAAGATGCTGAGGAACATGGGAGTTTTAGTTAGAAGCAGATTGGTTCTACATAGAGACCACCTTGAGGAGAAAGAGAGAGAAGACACATGGAGAGAATAAGGCCGAAGCCCACAGTAAGAACATCGATAACGTCCGACCGACAGACGACAGATCCACAGCAAACCTGGTGACGATGACAGCTCGAGTGACAGGAGGAAGAGGAATAGGAGGACAGAGAGTTCTCCTCAGCACATAGAGACCACAAAGGGGGACAGGGAGGGGGAGGGAGGGAGGATTTGGGAGATAGAAGAAATGATGGAGGAGGGGGGTGGTTGATGGGAATGGTCTCCTGGAAACTAAAGAGCTGCAAATAAAGGTGCAATAACTGAGGGAGGATTGATGGATGGATGGGGGGGGCTGAATAAACTCCAGTTTTTGGCTCTGTGATCCCAGAGAGGTGAGGCATATTTTTAACCTGGTCCAAAGTTTTAGAAACAAAAAGTCCAAGGAAATTTAGATTGACACACTATAATGTTCATTTAGACCTGAAAAACGAAGGAATGACCCTTTATCAGCTCCTTATACCAACTATAGTGGGCTACTTCCTGTGAAGTCCAGCTCAGACTAAAGAGCCCCAACAAGACCGTTTGAAAATGGAGCTGCTGATGGTTGCAACCATCTAAACCGAGCCGGTGCAGCTCCAGCCGGGCCGTCTGATGTTAGGACATGGTCTGGCTGCAGACCAGCGTCCCGGGATGGTGCAAGCAGATAAATCTGACATAGAAAATGCAAATCTGGTTCTAATATCCTGAGACCCTGCGTGCACATATGAGGACATTTGAACTCTCAAACACAGCTGTAAGTTCTGCCTCTAGGATTTTAGAGATATTTGTCCAGAATTTCCATTAAATTTGAAGTAATTTCTTGGAATGTCTGGGCAATTTGCTTTGAAAATTTCATGAATTTTCTTGAATTTTTTTGGGGAATATGTCTGTGTATTTGGGAGAGTTTTTTTGGAGAGTCATTTGAAATGTTTCTGCATTTTCATGGAAATATGCAGAATTAATTTGTGTGCTTTTGGGGACTTGAATTTCCATGGAATTTTAAATGAATTTATCTGAAATTTCTTGTGAATTTTATTGGACATTTTCAGGATTTTGCTTCAGGAATTGTCACGGAATTATGGTGAAAATGTGTTTATGTAAATATGGCTTTTTCAGAGAAGATTACTGAGATGTTGGGGGAGTATGAGAACATTTTGTGTTTTTGTACGGGATGCCTTAGAAAGTTCAGGGATTTTAGGGGGATTTTTTTTTTATTTTGGGAATCTCGATATTCGAAAGAGAGTTTTCCAGAATCTCCAGAACTTTTCGTGGGAATTTGATTCATACCTGGCCTTAACAAGCTCATGTAGTACTGTGGAAACGCAGCATCGTCTCCTCTAGTAGCAGCGGTGTGAACTGTCAGATTTAAGAACGTTGCAGAGCAGCCCGTTGTAAGCAGTTGTGAGTTTCACCCCGTCTTGTGGCGACTCTGGTCTGAACTGGCCGACGCAGACTACATGATTTTTTTGTTCATTCACGATGGCACCGTGTCGGTCTATGCAGCAAAGATCTTGACCCGTCTTGGTCGATGGCGTCGCCAAACTACAGGTGTGATCCTGACTGTATGCTGAGGTCTTAAGGAGGCAAAGGGAGATTTACTCAGGTAAATGATGATGCAAAGGTAAGGAGCAAATGCTCTCTTATTGCTCAGCATCAGGATTCACGTCATTGACGTCAAGCCAGAGCGTCAGTCTGGACAACGATGTCATGCTAGTTTTTCTTGTTGTGGGACGGTTGTGCGACGTCTTGCCGCCCTACCAAACGGCCTACCGTTCCTGAATCAGGCTCGACACTTGACGATGATCTGTGACGATGCAGTCAGACCACAATCTGGCTGAGTTTGTGTCGTCAGTTCTTCTGATCAGGGATTTGACTCCATGAAGGTTCCCCCTGAATGACCTTACTGTTGTTTTTAAGTTAGTTTGGCAGTTTATACTGCAGGATTATTTCACCACATGAAACAAGAATGCCATGAATACAACAGGTAGCTGTTTGCTTTTGCATATTTTAAATGCATCTTGCACCCTTCACCATAATAAGGGACAAATCTAGCAGACTTCAAGATGTTTCTTTATATGGAGTCTGGGTTTTATTTGGTCCTCTAGTCCCGTGTCTGATTCTCTTATAGCTCTGATAATTTGGACCAGCATCAGCCAAGATTAAGAGCTAAAATACGCGCTGTCTTTCTGCAAATATTTATGTCTTCTCAACTGGAAGACATGGAGGTAAAATGTCTCTAACACTTTGGTAAACATGGATTCATCTCTGAAACAAGGACCATGTAGCCAGACTTGGATTTCCTTAAATTTCCTGGTCATAAATGAAAACATTCCAACTTTTAGGCTGTTTTAATGTTTTTGGATAGCTTCACCCTTCAGCTCATCAATATTTAAATAACGCCCTAAATTGCACTTTTTTGGCCATTTTTCAAAACAAATGTTGTGAGGAGTCCAACTTCAAACCAACCAGCGAGTGGATGCACTGATTTCTCTACAACCCTAGACAGACAGGTCCAAATCAGTCCTCCTCATTTGTTGTAGTAAAGGTGGACTATCCGTTCTGCAGAAGCCTGCAGGCCTCACTACGGAAGTCTCAGAGAGCTCAGGGCGGGCTTACAGTGAGGCTAAACTGGAACAGCAGGGAAGGTGAGGGATATGAGCGGAGGTGAGGAGGTCAGAGGAGGAGGAGGAGGGGGGTGATCTGGAGCTGAGGCTGAGAGTGAGAGGGGGAGAAAAAAGAGAGAGAGAGAGAGAGAGAGAGAGAGAAAGAGAGAGAGAGGGATATATAGAGAGCAAGCATGTATTCACAGTGACCACAGCAGCCTCTAGATGTCGCTCTAGTTCATTTGTGTTCAATTGCTAATGTGACTCTTTTAAAACCTGAGGGGAAATCTGAAGCAGCAGGTCAGACATTACCTAGACCAGTGTTACTGAACCCTGCTCACCCTGAACCCTCAACCCTGCAAGAGCCACAATCTACGTGGTGAAAAGTGGCAAAAACGGCTTGAAGCAGCAAAAAAATAAATTAAAGATGGCAAAAATGGTCAAAAGAAGCAAAAATGGATTAAAAGGGGTGAAAATGGGAGAAAATAGTAGCAACAATGGGTGAAAAGTTACAAAAAATGAGAAAAAGTTGACAAAAATGGTCCAGAAGTGGCAACAAAAAAGGTGAAAAGTAACTAAAATAGGCAAAAGGCAGTCAAGAGTGGCAAAAATGGGTAAAAAAAAATAGGAAACTGTTGGTATTTATTGACAGAACGTAGCTTAACTGGGCGAAGAGTGACAAAAAAAGTGAAAAGTGGCAAAACAAAAAAAAGGGAAAAAATGGGAAAAAGGGGCAAAAAAGCAGCAAGAAGAGGCAAAAATGGAGAAAAAGGAAACAAATGGTGTTTAATGGCAAAAGGCAGCTTAAATGGGTGAAAAGTAGCAAAAAATTGTATAAAAAAAAAGGGGCAAAAAATTTCACCTTTTAAAGTTTTTCTGGGGGAATAATATTTCAAATTAAAGCATAGAGGAGCCACAAAAGCTACAAAAGAGCCACATGTGGCTCCAGATCCTTGATGATCACTGACCTAGAGGAAAATAAAACCCTGACAGCGGTCAGTCTGAAATCATGGAAATGATAAAGAAATAAATAAAGATATGCACCTCTAATTCTTTTGGAGCCTTGCAGAGCAGGTTCATACATGGCAAGAGGAAGTTTATTTTGCAAAAGCAGAGCCTGCATTACCTGTTAATCCACTACCAAAGATGTTAACCTCAGACCCCATTAATCCTGCTCAACATGAACGAGTGTTAGCATGAACCTTAGCATTAATGCTAGCATGAAGGTTAGCATGAGCATTAGCATGAACGTTCATGTAAAAACCAAAATAAATAATAAAAGTCCAACAGTCTTGATTCTGAATCTTCTGATTGCAGTGTGTACTCACTGAGCTCAGCTAGAGTGGATCAAAAACGTTTTTTATTCCAAGCAGATGTGAATGAGTTGTTGGATCTTTCTGGATGTCTGATTGGTTAATTCTGCTTTTGAATGGAATCGACCATCACTGAAGTTCACATTTTTTTGAACGGATTAACGATTAAAGTGGCAAAGTTCCTGATAATGTGCACATCTCTGATAAAAAACACTTAAAAGTAAAGTAGGCGGGGCTAGGACCAATAAGTTCATTTATTTGGTCATTTATGTATATGCATGTATAGAATATTCAGATGCAGAAAAGCTAAAAACAATGAGCCAGTCTACCAATGTTTAGCCACTTTAATGAAAAAATAAGAGACGCTCCCATTGGCTCAGACTGGATCTTGGTCCCACAGAAACAAAGTTAGGACTTCCTACAGAAAACAAAGTTTGAGTCACCACACGAGTGAACACAGCGAACGACGACGACTGCTGGAGGCTGCTCTGGTTAAAAATATTCACATGAGGAGCATCAAGTGTGGATGGAAGTCAGTCGAAGCTACACCCACCTCTGCTGAGTCCGTCGGGCCCTCTAAGGATCCGGCACTCCTCGATCTGTCCGAACGCAGAGAACATGACCCGGATGTCGTTCTCATTGCACTTCTTTGACACCATCCCGATAAACAACTTCCTGTCTTCCACTGCTGTGAAGCCGAAAAGAAGGAGAGGGGGATTATGAGCTAAATATATACTTTATTCAATATTTGTTGTGTTTTTTCAACATTGCATTGCACTGTATGCAGACGACACCCTGATCTACTCGGCTGGTTCCCAAATGCACAAAGGACTTCGAAAGTCACTCTAATCAAACAAATGATGTTTTTATTATTTTAAATTTAAAGAGACATACAGACAGAGTTCATGATTCAACAGTTAGAAAGAGACCGGGCAGAATGGCATCATGGGAGATTTCCAAGGCCATGAAGAGAACACAAAAAAACTTAGACTACTTCTATGGAAACATAGTGAAGAGTTGTGATACAAGATATAAAAAAACATGTGAAGAGTGGAAAGAATAGGTTAAAAAAAAGAAAAAAAGAAAAAATGGGTTAAAATTGGTAAAAAAAAAAAAAAAATGGCAAAAAGAAGAGACAAAAAATGGCCAAAAAGTGACAAAAATTGGTACAAATTCAAAAATATATATAACAGAAATGGGCAACAAAAGCAAAACTTGTTAAAAAAAGGGGAAAAATGGTTGAAAATGGGATAAATGATGGAAAAGTGGCAGGAAATGGGCGTAAAGAGGCAAAAATGGACAAAAATAGAAAAAAAACTGTCATAACACCGTGCAAAAATGGGTAAAAATGGGCAAAAAAATGGCAAAAAGCGGCTAAAAAAGGAAAAAGTTGAAAAATATGTCACAGAAATGGACAACAAAGGAGCAAAACTTGGTTAAAAAGGGACAGAAATGGATGAAAAAGGGGAAAAAAGATTTTAAAAAAGGCAAGAAATGGGTGAAAGCCACACAATTGGCAAAAATAGACAAAAATAGACAATAAATGGCATAAAAACAATAGAAAATGGGTGAAAAGTAGAAAAAAATGGGTTTAAATTTACAAAGATGGTCAAAAAGTGCCAGAACCAGTGCTGAGCGTTCTATCGGAATTACAACTTTATTCACATTTTTATGAAATGTGCAGAGAGGAAGAACTGTGAAAAATAAAGAGAATTAAAGTGAGAAAAAGCCAAAGAAAGTCGGCGAGAGCGACCAAACAAACCACAGAAGAAGAAGAAGATGAGGACGATGCAGGGAGAGAGACAAACAGAGCGTGCTCCTGAGTTTCATCATCTGCACGCTCTGATCAATGTCTCATTATCACTTCAACGCTGAGACTCTCCGGCTCGTCCTCTCTCACCCTCATCCTCCTCTTCCTCCCCTCTCTCTCCCTCATGGATCCCCCTCTTCCTCCGTCGCTGACACAATCCCTCCTTCTCCGGTGCAATCTTCAGGAACGTGCGACGGTATCGGTGAGAAACTGGCGAGGTGAAGACTGAGAGCGAAACCCTCACCGCCGTCAGGAACAATGAGTGTATCCGTGTGTGTTTCTGCGTTCCCGCCACATTCAGTGTAATGCTAATCCAATTCATTTTTAATGAGGAAACTGTCAGCTCTTACCGCGAGGCGAAAGAGATAAGCGGTCTGTTGCACTCTGGGAAATCAATAGCGCACTTGTTTATTTTGCTGTTTGAATTGTTTGTGTGTTTAAAAAACAAACCGTGGGGATACGCCGCCAAGATAAGTGTTGTCTGAAAAAGCTTTAACTCCTTTGTACACAGCGTTTGAGCGTGAGCATCACTCCAGAGGAAGATTACTGCAAGTCTGACAGCGATGTAATTAATTTAGGCTGTCGATAGAAGAGAGAGAGCGGATATCCAACCAGCCACCGGTGCTGGGGTTCGGACGAGGCGCTGAAAGGCGGCGGCGGTGGTGATAAGACTCATAAAGACGACTCTGGGATGATCTGGAGCTGCAGCTTTGCATTCTGGGATAAAATGGAGCAGAACTGGCACCATGCTGAGATTTCAGCAATTCAGAAAAAGTCAAAAAAAGGAATCACAAAAGAGGAACACAGCTGCAGCCAAGGCGCCCATTAGGGGGGATAAAGGGGAGGGGCTTCTGGGGCCCATGGAGGTCAGAACAATCATGGTCTATTGCAGAGTTAATCTATGGTAACCATATTTTATATTTAACCTGGATTAAAACCTCTCTGATCAGAGCAACACACACCAATTTAATTTTTTTCAAATCCAATCACCTTTGAAAAAACAGAATTTCATTTATTAGTGATGTTAACACTGAACTATCAGGAAAGTACGGTCAGACTTTAGCGACGCCATGAAGAGAACAAATGTCAGGATATTGAGACTACTTCTACAGAAATATGATAAATAATTGTGATACAAGATACAAAAAACAGTGAAAAGTGGAAATAATGGGTTAAAATAGTAAAAAAAAGGGAAAAAAAAGCATAAATGGATTAAAGTTGATGAAAAGTGGCATAAAAAGAGGAAAAAGTTGCAAAAATGGATGAAGAATGGCAAAATGGGTTTTAAGTTATAAAAATGGTCAAAAGTAGCAAAAATTGATAAGAAGTTGCAAAAATATGTCACAGAAATGGTCAACAAAGGAGCAAAACTTGGTTAAAAAGGGATAAAAAGGTTGAAAAAGAGAAAAATTGATTTAAAAAAAGGGCAAGAAATGGGTTAAGGCCAAAGACAATAGACAAGAAGTGGTTAAAAGTGGCAAAAAAGGGTAAAAGTAGCAAAAGGGTCAAAAAGTGGCAAAAAAGGTGAAAAGTATACAAAAACATGGTGACGTGGCAAAAAGTTGCAAGCAGATGTTGCAGAAATGGGCAACAAAGGACAAAAAAGGGACAGAAATGGGTGAAAAAGGCCACAGAATGGGATAAAACCGGCAAAAAGTCCCCAAAAAAATGGGTGAAAAGGCAGAAAGTTGCAAAACAATGTTGCAGAAATTGGCAACAAAGGAGAAAAATGTGGTTGACAAAGGGACAGAAATAGGTGGAAAGTAGCAAAATAAGTTTTAAAAAGTGCCGAAAAATGGGTGAAAAGCAGCAAAAACAGACAAAAAGTGGCATGAACGGGGCCAAACAATGGCAAAAGGCGGATCAGTTAGGCAAAGAGTTGTAAAAAGATCTGGCAGAAATGGGCAAAAAGTGGCAAAAAACTGCAAATACAGGTTTAAAACATTTGCAGAAATGGGTTAGAAAGAGGTAAAAAGGGGCAAAAAGATGTGGCAATAAGAGTTTGGTAAACACTGAAGACAACGTGGGGCATAGCTGCTACGCCCTCAGAGATCCTGCTAGAGCTGCAGCATGCACGCGGAGGCAGAGAGGAGAGCGGCACAGACAACGGATCAAAGTTTTAAAGTTATCTTTATCCTGTAAATCTCCGCCTCTTTCCTCCGTCTGTCTCTCCAACAGATAAAGCTCCCAGCCTCCATCCGTCACTGTTAAAGCGGCGTGGGGTTTATTAAAGGTCATTACCGCTGAGTGGATGGATACGTTAACGTGCGGTCCGCTCCATATTTCACCATACTTCCTGTGAGTGGTGGCTGCTTTATTAAGTTCCAGCACCGTTATCCAGACCGTTATGTCTTCTAAAGTGGGCTGTGGCCATATTTCACCGGAGCGGATGATGGCTTTCACCAGCATTCCTCCCCTGTCATTTTACTGTGTTCCTCAGCAGTGGGCAGTGATTTAGCAGCTGGAGGATAATGCATGGTCAGGATGGTGATTTAACGTTACAGCGGCCGTCTCTCTTTAATATGTACAATCATGAGGAGGAACAGATTTACCTTCATCTGGATTTAAACGGTCACTTCATCCAATCACCATTCTCATGTTCTGCTCAATTACTCAGCTTTAAGGGTCAGCGCTCCAGAATTACAAAAACACACATTTTCTCATTTAACCATGCAGATAATTTCTCTTCTATTGGCCAGAATGTTCCGGTATCTTTTCCACCAAAGGGTAAAAACCATCAGGATGGAGATTTTTAGTTTTTGGTTAAAACAGAGATGATTATACCTTAGTAGCATTTAGAGACTGCAGAAGCATCAGCAGCTAACAGAAACATCTGATTGTCCGCAGAGATGGAGACAGTCTGGGTCAGAGGTCAAAGACCCCAAAACTTCTAATATCCAGCTGTGTAAAAGCAGCTTTTTATGACCATCGTAAGGAATAGATGGAGTCAACATGGCTGCCTTCTGTCTGCACACAGAACACATGTGCTGCATGGCAAATAGGAGCCCCCTCCTCATTTATCTAAAATCAGTCATAAATATTCTGAATCATCTCTTTTCAGGTGTTTGTTGCTTCATTTTTCCAAACTCTAATGTTTCAGTCAGACGCTGGAATCTTCTGGTTTATACAGAAAATGAACTTTTCCACAACAAAAGACGGGCTGAGGGCTCGGACCCTTGGCATCAGGGTTTCTCATTCAGCAGGGTTGAAGGGACAAACAAATTAAATATCAGAGAAGCACAAAACTGGATATTTACTGATAACCCCCATATCTGCATTTGCAAATTCCTCATAACTGAAAAAGCTGATATGGACCATACTTACTGCCAGTATAGGCCAGTATGGACTACCAGTATAGGTCTGGAATTATAGCTGATAAAGGCCAAGATGTACAGCTGATACTGGCTGATATTTAAGACAATATAGCCCCATATATACCGCTGATACAGTCCAATATATACAGCTGTTAAAGTCTTAAACTAACAGTTAAAATAGGCCAGATTTTAAACTCAATATATGCAGATATTTACAGCTGAAATAGGCCAAATTTTTCACTCTATTGAGGCTGAAATGTACAGCTAATAAAGTCTAATATCAATGATAAATATTCAAGTATTCACAGCCGAAATAGGCTGATAATAACGGCTCTGAGTGCAGACATTTACAGCTGTTCAAGTTTAATAATAACAGTAAATAAAAGCTAGACTAATATATGCAGATGTGTACACCTGAAAAAGACTAAATTTACAGCCGTTATGGCAATTTTTTTGTCTTGACTGAGGCTGAAATTTACAGCTGTTAAAGTCTTATACTAACAGTTAATGTAGGCTGAATTTTATACTCAATATATGCAGATATTTACCACTGATATAGGCCAAATCTTTCACTCTATTTAGGCTGAAATGTACAGCTTATATAATCCAATATTCACATCCAATAGGCTGATATTTACAGTTGAAACAGACTGACATTTACAGCTGTTATAGTTGAATATATGGCTGATTTAGGCCGATATTTACCTCTAATATAAGCCGATATTTACAGCTGTTATAGCTGAATATATAGCTGATTTAGGCTGATATTCACCTCTAATATAAGCCGATATTTACAGCTGTTATAGCTGAATATATAGCTGATTTAGGCCGATATTTACCTCTAACATAAGCTGATATTTACAGCTGTTATAGCTGAATATACAAGTTATTTAGGCTGATATTCACCTCTTATATAAGCCGATATTTACAGCTGTTATAGTTGAATATACAAGTTATTTAGGCTGATATTTACAGTTGAAACAGGCTGACATTTACAGCTGTTATAGTTGAATATATAACTGATTTAGGCAGATATTTACAGCTGTTATAGCTGAATATATAGCTGATTTAGGCCAATATTTACCTCTAGTATAGGCTGATATTTACAGCTATTATAGTTGAATACATAACTGATTTAGGCTTATATTCACCTCTTATATAAGCTGATATTTACAGCTGTTATAGTTGAATATACAAGTGATTTAGGCTGATATTTACAGTTGAAACAGGCTGACATTTACAGCTGTTATAGTTGAATATATAACTGATTTAAGCCGATATTCACCTCTTATATAAGCCGATATTTACAGCTGTTATAGTTGAATATATAGCTGATTTAGGCCGATATTTACCTCTAATATAAGCCGATATTTACAGCTGTTATAGTTGAATATATAGCTGATTTAGGCCGATATTCACCTCTAATATAAGCCGATATTTACAGCTGTTATAGTTGAATATATAGCTGATTTAGGCCGATATTCACCTCTAATATAAGCCGATATTTACAGCTGTTATAGTTGAATATATAGCTGATTTAGGCCGATATTTACCTCTAGTATAGGCTGATATTTACAGCTGTTATGGTTGAATATATACAGTGCTTGACAAATTTATTAGACCCCCCTAACCATATTCAAAGTAAGGTTTATGCCACAGCTGGGTTCATCCATTTTTCCATACCCAGGCTCAGGATCCCAAATGGGGCCCCAAAGATCTCCTGGGGCACAGGGACTTAGACTGCACATAATAACTAAAACTGAACACTTCTGACATGTCCACAAAAGTCTCTGGGTATGAAAAGCACATTGATTTTCAAAGGAATGATCCACTTTTTATCCATATGGGAAAAAAAGGTTGGAAATATCTGATCTAATCGAACAGTCTGACCATGGCATAAGTCGTTCAGACGCCTCAACACCTAGAAAAATAGGGCCCAGGTTTAAAAACTGTGGAACTCCCCTTTAACAAAGATGCTCCATATGGTTCCTCCATGATTAAAGGTCATGCTCACTTAAATGCAATCAAATTAAATCAAAATTGCCCCTGAAATGATGCCCTGATTTACTTGTCGGAGCGTGGGACTTCTCCTTTTGTAAACCAATAAAAGAATTTATTTATGAGCTGTTTTTAAAGATTTAAGTCCTCAGCAGGAACCAAAGGGCCGGGGGCTCAGCACCACAGTCCTGAAGTATTTATAGGCAGACTAACACATTGTTGATTTGTTGCAGATCAGAGAAGTATAGAAAAGATGCCGACTCATGCATTAAAGCAGCCCGACACGTCCTGGGGTACACCGTCCTCCTTAGGATGAGACGGGGTGTAGGAGGAGGCTGGCTATAGGAAATCAATTTAAAACTGGATCTGCAGAATGTAGTCGGAGGCAGGGTGGTGTGAGGACAGTGTGTGACAGCGCTGGTGTGTGTGATAGATGCATAAAAAGCCAGGGTGTGTAGAGCGAGAGGAGCGTGCACGCTGCATGTTTGTTGGAGCGCGCCGCCACCGGGGAGACAGCCGAGTTCACCGAGAGGCCAAAACGATTCAACTCTCACTGACCTCCTTCCAAAGTACCTTAATAATTCATCACACGTATAAAAATATACTTCTATATATTAGCGCTTCCCTCCTCTCTCTCTCTCTTTCTGTGTTCGTCTCCATGTCTCTCGCTCAATCTTTCCCCCTAGACACTTGTACCGTCTGCCAGTCAGACAGCGAGCAAACACATGGTGAGAGAGCTATTACCAAGCAAATTCAAACAGCCGATTGATGCATGTGTGAGATAGCGAGGAGGGGGGGAACTCACCGTTAGATTTCTCACTGTCTGCAGGTTTCATCTGAATAGGGTGGTGCATCTGTGGAGACACAAGGATGGGAGAATGATTAGAGGATGCATGTGCACAAACAAAACCAGCAAATATATCACATGGACAGATTTCACACCAGAGAGGAGGAACGTTTGCACACCTGTACTGGTAATAAAACCTGAAAGACCTCAGACATGAGGACGGTTTCACCTGATTTAAACATAGACAGCCAGAGTGTGACACCAAAGGCTGTGTTGCCCTAAGGCCACCCATTAGGGAATGCAAAAAGAGTTTTCTGAGCCCCTGAAAACCAAAAGAATGACCCCTGATAAACCCAGAGACTGACCCCTGATAAACCCAGAGACTGGCCCCTGATAAACCTAGAGACTGAGCCCTGATAAACCCAGAGACTGGCCCCTGATAAACCCAGAGGATGGCCCCTGATAAACCCAGAGACTGGCCACTGATAAACCCAGTGACTGGCCCCTGATAAACCCAGAGGATGGCCCCTGATAAACCCAGAGAATGGCCCCTGATAAACCTAGAGACTGGCCCCTGATAAACCTAGAGACTGGCCCCTGATAAACCCAGAGACTGAGCCCTGATAAACCCAGAGACTGGCCCCTGATAAACCCAGAGAATGGCCCCTGATAAACCCAGAGACTGGCCCCTGATAAACCCAGAGAATGGCCCCTGATAAACCCAGAGACTGAGCCCTGATAAACCCAGAGGATGGCCCCTGATAAACCTAGAGAATGGCCCCTGATAAACCTAGAGACTGGCCCCTGATAAACCTAGAGACTGACCCCTGATAAACCCAGAGACTGAGCCCTGATAAACCCAGAGACTGGCCCCTGATAAACCCAGAGAATGGCCCCTGATAAACCCAGAGACTGAGCCCTGATAAACCCAGAGGATGGCCCCTGATAAACCCAGAGAATGGCCCCTGATAAACCTAGAGACTGGCCCCTGATAAACCTAGAGAATGGCCCCTGATAAACCTAGAGACTGGCCCCTGATAAACCCAGAGAATGGCCCCTGATAAACCTAGAGACTGGCCCCTGATAAACCTAGAGAATGGCCCCTGATAAACCTAGAGACTGGCCCCTGATAAACCTAGAGAATGGCCCCTGATAGACCCAGAGACTGGCCACTGATAAACCTAGAGACTGGCCCCTGATAAACCTAGAGAATGGCCCCTGATAAACCTAGAGACTGGCCCCTGATAAACCCAGAGAATGGCCCCTGATAAACCCAGAGAATGGCCCCTGATAAACCTAGAGACTGGCCCCTGATAAACCTAGAGAATGGCCCCTGATAGACCCAGAGACTGGCCACTGATAAACCCAGCGACTGGCCCCTGATAAACCCAGAGAATGGCCCCTGATAAACCCAGAGAATGGCCCCTGATAAACCTAGAGAATGGCCCCTGATAAACCTAGAGAATGGCCCCTGATAAACCCAGAGAATGGCCCCTGATAAACCCAGAGAATGGCCCCTGATAAACCTAGAGAATGGCCCCTGATAAACCCAGAGAATGGCCCCTGATAAACCCAGAGAATGGCCCCTGATAAACCCAGAGAATGGCCCCTGATAAACCTAGAGAATGGCCCCTGATAAACCTAGAGACTGGCTCCTGATAAACCTAGAGAATGGCCCCTGATAAACCTAGAGAATGACCCCTGATAAACCTAGAGACTGGCCCCTGATAAACCTAGAGAATGGCCCCTGATAAACCTAGAGACTGGCCCCTGATAAACCCAGAGAATGGCCCCTGATAAACCTAGAGACTGGCCCCTGATAAACCTAGAGAATGGCCCCTGATAAACCTAGAGACTGGCCCCTGATAAACCCAGAGAATGGCCCCTGATAAACCTAGAGACTGGCCCCTGATAAACCCAGAGAATGGCCCCTGATAAACCCAAAGAATGGCCCCTGATAAACCCAAAGACTGGGCCCCTGATAAACCCAGAGAATGGCCCCTGATAAACCCAGAGAATGGCCCCTGATAAACCCAGAGAATGGCCCCTGATAAACCCAGAGAATGGCCCCTGATAAACCCAGAGAATGGCCCCTGATAAACCCAGAGAATGGCCCCTGATAAACCATGAGAATATAGCGTCCACACCAAGCATAACTGATGCTTCCATTAACGTAGCATCGACATGTGCAGTGAGTGTGCTCGCTCTGCAGAGCGTCTCTGTCCACCTGTCTGTGGTTAAAGCTGTGAGCTGCAGCAGATCAACTCAGTTTCTCCTACACCTAGTGTTGCAGCAATTCATTCCATAAAAGCCCAAACGAATGTTTAAACCGATGATAAACTCGCTGTCGTGGCCAATCCAGAACTTTCAGAAAAGTTGGGATATAGAGAACGGAGCAAACAGGGAGCTAGTTCAGGCAGGGACTACTGTCCACAGCTTCATTTGCCTTCCAGGCCTCTTCATCCGTCATGATTCCTGCTCTCACTGACTCTTATTCCGTCCTGTCTCAGTCACATGATTAGCAGTGAAACCCACCCCCGTCCCGCGTGAATCCCTCCAAAAATGTCAGCGTCTGCTGGGCACACATGGTGAAGTTTGATACCAGCTGCATGTGGACCAGCAGAAGGCGTCGCCTCCTTGATGTGGAGGCTGTTTTAATGCATTGTTACTGCATGTTTATCATTTCTTCTACATTTAGAGATCAGACATGGAGCTACAGATTGCACGTTTGTCTGAGGGGTAAATGGGGTCTAATGTCTGCGTTTTCACTCGTCTTCAGAGATGCTGAATACGTCTGTGATGCGGCTGACTTAATGGAGCTGAATGATGGACGTGTTTTTAAGGTGGCAGGTCGTCTTTTATGGAAAACAAGAAAACACTTGAAGACAAGGAGGCCTCGTCACCCATCTCTCTCTCTCTCTCTCCGTCGCTCTGTCCCGTTTTTATTCCCTCCATCTCTCTTTCCTTTATGGGAGATTATGTGGCTGTTTGATCTGCCGAGAGACGAATGACAGTGATTCTCCAAATCTAGCTCGGTATCAATCACACTCTGAGTCAAATACCAGCCCGGAGAGTGAGTGTGCGTCTCGGTGTGTCCGCAAGAGTGTGTATGTGCCCCGTCTTACCCATAATGCCCCTGGGTTCAGTCACGCTGTGACAGAAGGCTTTGATCTTCCAATTCTATCACACACCTTTATCCCAACTCTCTGGCTCTCTTCCTTATCATCCTCGCTCTCCTCCTTTTCATTCCTCTCAGTCCTGTCCTGTCCTCCACTCACACTCACACTGATCAGCACCCAGACCTGCCTGAAGGGGGCGCTAGACGGCAGAGGGGGAGGTAGTAAATGAAGAGGAAGGGGCAGGCTGACTAGGTCTGCTGATGGCGGCTCTAATGCTGAATTAATTCCCTCAAAAATGTGAAGAAAATCTAAATCAGCCTGCTGTGAATTTAGCCTGACGTGATATTTTGATGCTTTTAGGCCAAATTTCAGCAGCAGAAACCCTGAAAGACACACTGAGGAATGACTGAAGTATGAAGGAAGCTGGAAAAGGAGAAGAAATGAGAGGAAATCTTTGATTTTTCAACACTTTGATTGGGTTTATGATGACTTTTGGTCACAGAGGTGAAGGATTAAAAGAGAAAAGAGAGAAGAAAGTGACTTTAATTAAAAAGGAGATAAAAATGAACTATAGATGTTTAAGAGCAGCATTTGTAAGAGTTTGTAAGGAGTAAACAATGAAAAGTAAGAGGGTTAAAAGAGGAGAAGGGAAGACAAAGCGGCGTGATAATTAAATATGTTTCAACACATGTAAACAGTTTTCATGAGAAGCTTGTAAAAAAGAAAAGAAAGACGACAGGAAAGAAACAGAGAAGGATGGTATCGTAATAAAGCTGCAGAATAAGGAGGAACTTTCAATCAATTACACAAAAGAAAACATTAAAAAACGTAAAGCAAGTAATTCAACCACACTAAAAGACTGAGTCGTGTTATTTTTTCGGGTTAATAGTGAGTTGAAGGTAAACAGTAGTGACCATTCTAACAATTATTTGTCACTGTGCTCAGAATATTCGAGTTTTCCCACTTTTTGCCCTGTTGCACCATGAGTGAAGTTAGTAACTGAGTTAGACAAACGTGTCAGTTATATCCTAACTTCAGCCATACTCAGAAAAATAATTTTGCCCAAGTACATCTAATTCAGGTCTTTCTTTTTCATTTTATTTTGAAAGGGCAGGCACAAAGGCCTGTTTAATTTCCATTTTAAGGAAAAAAAAACAGTAAAGAACTGAAAGAAATGATGCTTGAAATAAAAACCAGTTAGCTCATATCCTGTAACCTTTGACCTGAAGTCATGGGTGGCGTGCTGGATGCAGCTGTGACGGTCAGGAGGAGGGGTTTCTTTAACTAAGAGGGAGTTTCTAAGCCCCTGACAGTAAATTATCACTTAAAATGTTTAACTCTTAGTTATGCATCCAACCAAAAACTTCACTCTAAAAGTCTGACGCCCTCCAGCTCAAACAGGCTGAAGAAACAGGACCTGATGAAAATGGTGAAAGACAAAAAGAAGGTGAAAGCAGGCTTACGATTTCTGTTAGAAACCCAGTAAGACAGTTGAACTGATATCTTAAAGCAGGGGTACCAAAGTGTGTGAGCATGAGCCTCCCCTAAAAGAAAATTATTCAGTCAGTGGACCCCCACCCACAGAAAGATTCAGATTTAAAAAAACAGCAACCATATTTTCTAACATTTATGTCTACATTTAAATATTTTTAACATTTTTATATCTTTGGTATTTTGGTCTGCAAATGTTCCTAAACATCCGTCTTTACCAGGTAATCAGTTATCAGGTTTCAGTAATTAATTTATTGCCAATACTACCGGATTATTCTGCTCTAATAATCCTTAAAGCAGCGTTACTCAACCAAACAGCCAAACTGTTGAAAAATACCTTTAGAAGTCCTAAAATCTTAGTGGTGAAAAATGGCAAAAAGAGCTTAAAGTAGCAATAAAAGTAAGTAAAGATGGCAAAAATGGTCAGTAGCAACAAGAAAGGGGTGAAAATGAGCAAAAATGGGGATAAAAAAATGAAAATAAGATGGGTGAGAAGTGACAAAAAATGCGTAACAGGTGGCAAAAACAAGGCAAAAAAATGAGTTGAAATAAAACAGTCAAGAGTGGCAAAAATGGGCAAAAAGTAGGAAAAAGGTAGTATTTAATGACAAAAGCATGCTTAAATGGGCAAAAAATGGCAAAAAAAGAGAAAAAAATGGTGAAAAAGGGCAAAAATTGGAACAAAGTGGCAAAAAGAAGTGGAAAAAATGGGCAAAAAGTAGGAAAAAAGTGGTATTTAGTGACAAAAGGATGCTTAAATGGATGAAAAGTGTCAGAAAATGGTATAAAGGGGCAAAAAAAGTGTCTCTTTTTTTTTTAAGGTTTTCTGAGGGAATAATATTTAAAATGAAGACGTCAAATAGCCAGGAATAATCACAGATCAAACATTGAGTATCACTGCCTTAAAGTTACTCTAAGTCTGTTCATTTTGCTCCATGCAGAAGTTCGCAAAGCAAATCACTTGTTTTGGTTCCGCGCCTCCCCTGAAGTTCTGTGGCGCCCCCCAGGGGAGGCCCTTTGAAAACACACTTGAAAAAACGCTGTCTTAAAGAAATTCAGGAACGGTTGGAGGCTTTTAATTGTACTTTTTAATGTGAATTGACCACAAATGTCATCATGAAGGCTGAGAAATAAAAGAGCACAAATCTGAAAACCTGAACATGGTGAAAAGAGCAGAGAGAGTCTGCTGGTTAAAATAAAACAGAGAAACAGAGAAAGGCTCAGAAGAAGAGAGGCCAAAGATGGAGGCTGCTCAGACAGAAATAGTCGATAACCCTTCAGGCTGCTCTCGGTGCAGGATCACTAAAACTGGGATAGATCCACGGACCAGGTACGTGTTTAAAGTCACATCAAACGGGTCAAAGCAGAGTCAAAGCAAACCTGCGAGTCACATCGAGTCGTTTCCTGTGAATCCATTTCAGACTGTGTCCTCTGAGGTGAAAACAAAGAAACAAAAGTCACGAAAGCATCGGCAATGCTGCCGTCATTCTCTCCTTCAGAAAACGCTCTCACACCAGGCAGGTAGTGAAATTCATGTCTGGTTCTCAGGCGTCTCCTCCTCAGGTCTGTCTACCCAGAATGCCCGGCGGGGAGGCGGCGCTGTTGTCCCGTTTGATCTCCCCGAACCCCCGCCGAGGCCCACAACGCACGACTCTTCCTCAGCTATCCCACAATTCCACAGTGCAGCTCCTTGTTGCCTGGCAGGCCCACAGCCACGGTCTGCCATTCATTATGCGCTCAGCGGGAGCTCGGCAACAACGACCGAGTCCTCGCCGCGCTCAGCCTCATAAAAAGCAGAGAGAACCCAAAACTTCACCACGTAGAGCCATGTGTGCAGCCGGCAGGACGCTGCGCTGGCATTTAGCTTTACAAATGAGTCTGCTTCTTTGGTACCATGCTTCATCTACGCCATCCTTCCCTTTACCGGATACAGCCGCCGCCAACATTCATCCATCCTCGTGGCCTTAAAAAGACTCGTCTCTGGTTTCTTCTGCTCTCTAGCCCCTCTTTCTCCTCTGTCTGCAGGAGGATGGAGGTATTTTTAATTCTCATCCACATTTTTGGAGCCATATGTCCCAGTTTGAGCATTCTCCGTCTTTGCTAAGAACCAATGAAATGCAAAAACTAAAGATCCCTGTGTCCTCATAAAGGCAGGACAGCTGCTCAGTGAGGCGACCCCCCCCCAACATCACTTATGCCCCTTCTGATGAGTTACACAATCTTACCACATGACCCTTTGCTGCCACGGCATCGCTACCTCAAACAAACCCAGGATCCAATCATGCTCAAGCCAGGTAGTGACCATGCAGATACCTCCTACCCCAGCCAAAGGCCCCTGATAGCCCTCACAAACATTCCTGGTGCAGACACTCTGCCTTAAAAAGATCTGTAAAGAGAACACTAGAGAAGATTGAGAAGGAGAGATCAATCTTGGCCTGCAGCTGTAGCTTAGCCCACCTTATCATATCAACAGGGCCTGCTGGGTAACCCTGAAATTCCACATACTCTGTCCGTACAGCTATCAGCACACAAAGCCCACTCTGCATCAGATCTCTCCTCATCTAGTCATCTGTGCAATTCCACGGCATGCAATCTGGTCCGTCTCTGGCACATTCCAGAAGCGCCACTCTACTCTGATCCACTCAAGATTTTTGCCAAAACTGTTTAAAGAGGAGTCCACTCCTAAAAGGCATGGATCCGTGTTGAGCAGATCGACCCAAACAGGAGGGAGAACGTGCAAAATCAGCCTCAGATAGACAAACTCATCTACTGTGACTATCTCATGGACCTGTTTCCTCATATGCTGGGATTTTGCAATTTCTGTGTGAACTTGTAGTTCTCCCACGATGTGCTCTGGGCTGCTCCCCAGTGTATCAGCCCAGAAACCTACCTCCAATTTCCACATACTCCACCTGTGCCCGAACACTGGAAGCGGGTCTGGAGTGCTGCAGCAGCTCGAGACTAGAGATCACAAGATCATCAAAGAACTACAAGTTCACATGGGACTGTTATGTAAACAGAGGATTATTGTGCTTTCCTGGGGTTAATTCGCCATTCATTTCGACATAATTCCATGTTTAAATAAGCTTGAAAACACAATTATAGCCAGAAAATTCTAATTTTTGGAATTGAAATGTTTATTTCACTTTCTACTAAAACCCCCAAAATCCAAATTTCCTTAAAAATTTAATACATTAGGTGTACTACTTAACTTACATAGACTTAACTGACATAGGTCTGTTGGTTCAGCCTAAAACTTCACTAATTCATTAGTATATATGGGCAAATTTTACAGTTGATTTATGCTGATATGCACGGCCAAAATATCAGATGTAAATATTGGCAAAAATTTTGATATCTGCCGATACCGTTATCATATTGTGCATGCCTAATTACAACAAATGACTACAACATTCATCTCTTATGTTCATTTCACATTTGAGGGAAATTAGTACAATTTTGACAGCCTTCCTGCAAATGTAACAAATCCCTGCAAATCTAAAAGTTATTACATTTACGGTCGATTATGTCTGCAGGTTTCACACATCATTTGGAAGTTGCCAATCCTGAGAATAGACCTGGCAGGTTTATTTGCATGGGGCAGGGCAAAGTGGCACTTCTGGGACCAGCGGAGACCAACTGGAGCCTGGGATAGGGGGCGGTCTGCTCTGCAGAGCACTGGGTGATTGGATCGCGGTGCTTAGTTTGAGGAAATTGGAGGTTTTTTAGTGGTGAGGGTGCACGCTGTCACAGCACTGCAGGCACGAGGTTTGTGGAATTTTCTGGTAATGTCAGCCAGGCTAGCTGTCGTGATGAAAAGGAAGTCGGTGATTACATGTCGGAGGTGGAAGATCAGAACCCCCCCAGCTCACCTGCTGCTGTACTCTCACTGTCAGGTGATTGCATAGCCACAAGCTAATAGATCTAGTTTCTCTGTTCTCTGCTCGTCTCTGATTTCTCTGGTGAAGCTGCAGGAGTCCTCGCCAACCCCACTGCACGCTGATGAATCAGAACAGGATTCATAAAAACATGGACTTTAGGGAGGGCGGACTTCTACCAGGATTTTCCAAAGAGAACGACACTAAGTTGAATGAAACGTTTGATTATGAAGCGGTAAAAGTTGCTCCTTGTTTTTATCAGCGTGTTGTTTGTCTGCAGAGCACTCCAAGTGAAGTGTCACCATTTGTTTTTAATCATTTTTAGAGCACTCCAACGGCCTTATTACGAACGCCATCGCTCAGTTCTGATTGACTGAGCCACGCTGGGCGCCGCTGTAAAATACATGATAAATACACACCTTTGAAAATCGATTAACATTTAATTTACATATTAATGTGCAAACTGAAAGTCAGCACTCACACAACGCTAATAATGAGCTGCTTAAGCGCCATGTTGTCCCACTGTTTGACAATTACATCGCTGAGAAAAACAACTCATTTCTGCTGCAAAGTAATGTTTTACATTTATTAGCCTGATAGGAAGGAGCTCCATTTATCAGGAGTTATGGCTTATTGTGCAGCAGCCGTATGGCTGCAGGATTCTCATTTGATTTGATTGGATGGAAACGATGCAAATTATCATATTCCACTATAAAACATCACACTGAGAACTTAGTGCTACTGTTATCGGCCTCACTCTCTGGTTGGGCTTTTACATTGTGGTTAGAATATACAGACTTTAAGTCAGGTGTGTTTGAATGAACTCTGACCTCATCATAAAAGGAGGATATCCGAAACTTTTATTTCACTACTGGAAGAAGCAGCAAACCTCACCAGGATCCTCATCTTTCCTCTGCAGCACACTGAAGATGCAAAATCAGCTACTAGGCCTGCAAGCAGCACTGAAGGGCCCTCACACCTTCTGGCACGTCGGGGTGTGTTGCAATCGCCAATATATGGGAATAGTGGGGTGTTAGCAAACCCGGCAGTGTGCTTCAGCACAGCAGAAATGTAGATCATCCCAGGAATGCATTAAGTGAGAAAAAAGTGGCACAGAGCAGTTTGTGTATAAGTTAATACTGCCCTCTAACAGTAGGTGGCAGGATGACAAAGGACTATATTCATATGTGGAAGCTATCAGGGCAGGATTCATCATGTAAAATTCTAAAAAGATAAGACATTATGTAAGAGGTGCTACTAGACCCTTAAAGTCAGGGATGCTACAGCAAAACCCTAAAGCAGTGTTACTCAACTGTACTTAACCAAGGAGCCAAATTATTGAAAAATACCTTTGCAAGAGCGACAATCCAAGTGGTGAAAAGTGGCAAAAACAGTTTGAAGTAGCAATAAAAATGAGTTAAAGGTGGGAAAAATGGTCAAAATGCAGCAAAAATGGTGAAGAGGTGCGAAAATGGGAAGAAAACATGAAAAAAGGCAAAGAAAGGGTGAGAAGTGACAAAAAAACAAGTTAAAGGTGGTATTAAAAATGGTCCAAAAGTGGCAAAAACAAGTGGTGTTTAATAGCAAAAGGTAGTTAAAATGGGCAAAAAGTGGTGAAAAAAAAAGGTGAAAATGGGAAAAATCTCCAAAAGTGAAAAAAAAACATGGCAAAAAAGTAAGAAAAGTTACTAAAATGGACAAAAAGCAGTCAATATTGGCAAAATAGGACAAAAAAAAAAAAAAAGAAACAAGTGGTATTTAATGGTAAAAGGTAGCTTAAATGGGTGAAAAGTGGCATAAAAATTGTGAAAAGGGCAAGAAAGTTTCCTTTTATTTCTTAAAATGTTTTTGAAGGTTACTGGGGGAACTGTTTCTAACATTCAGACATCAAAGAGCCACAAATAATCATAAAAGAGCCACATGTGGCTCCAGAGCCACAGGTTGAGTATCACTGCTCTAAAGCAACCATTTAAATACGTAAGGTGGCAGACCCACCCAGAAAAAGTCACAGATTTTTGCACAGACATAAATCCACTTCTTTAGGACTTCCTGACACCAGTTTGAAGCAGATATCTTCAAAGGACTCGTAACAGCGGCTTCTGCTATCAGCCTTGATACTCCCTGTCACCACTAGGAGGCGCTATGATCTATAGAAAATATGACCATATGAACATGTGCAGGCATGGACCTTCCATAAACACAGGAAGTTTGAGTCAGATTGGACAATGCACAGCTGAGTTATAAACAATTTCCTGCTTGTCAAAAAATATGCAAATTTGAGGGCTCGCCACAGCCACGCCTTTCGACTAATGAGAAAGTCCCTAATAACTTTTCATCAGCCATGTCTCATCTAGCTGTACGCCAAAGCACAAGTCGATCGGATGAAATTCCTAGGAGGAGTTCGTCCAGATATGAACAGGCCAAAAACAGCTCATTTTGGGCTAATTTATACAAAATGGCAGATTTCCTGTCGGAGGTAGAGATTTGCTCCAACACCAAATTTCATAACTCTAGGTCAAAGTCCCTTTGGGGGCTGTTCCATAGAAGCACAAAAAGTGGGGCAAATGGGGCAGTTCCTGAGGGTCATCTGTGAAACCTATAGCAACCTCACATTTTGCGCACCCTTCATATGGGTGCCGAATTTCTTCGGTTTTTGAGGACGATAAGGGCCCAAAAAGGCTCGCAACGCATACAAATAAAATAATAAAGACGAACCCGACCAATTTTAATAAGGTCCTCGCACCCTCCGTGCTCGGGCCCTAATAATGCAACTGACAAAATGGGTAATTTTCCCATTACAGCCCATGAATAGTCATGAATTCATGCATGAATCAAATCATGAGGAGACATCTGTAATGCACATGCATTAACAGCAGAGGTTATTTACCATCAGGCAAAGGTAGGAAACTGCCCGGGGCCTTAAGCTCCAAGGGGCCTGGAGATATAGTCATCAAACATAGGTATATGCTCCTTTAATGATTAAGAGGCATATTTTGAGTGAATATAAGGGGTCAAAAGTGATTGCATGCATCTAAATAGATTTTGATTATCCAGAAAGTCCCTGTAGAGGACCCTTGGCTCCAACAGCAAGGCTGAAGCCCCTCAAAAAGTCCCAAAATGTTCTCATACCAGTCTAATGATAGCATGGTAGATCATAGACATACTGGAACTTGTATTGGTTTTTGTCCCAAGCCTCCAAATTGCTTAATCGAACCAGGCAAAGTTGCATAATTGTTTGATTTCAGGGGCACAAATAATTGCATGTGCATCCTAACATACTGCAAGTTTGGTTGGTGTGCATCTTGCAGGGATGCAGCTGAGGACAAGTGTATTTATGCCAACAGACCCAAAGTCTGCAGAGTGGAAAACCAGCGATAAAACCAGAAGAACATCAGAAGAAAAGACAGAAGACAATGAGCCATAGAGTCAAGAACAAAAGCTGATAATAAAACAGGCATGCCCAGTTTGTAAGGATACTGATACGTTTCTGCAGAGTCACAAACATGCACCTTGGTCATGCACTCCAGACAGCTGGTCAGCAATGTCTCTGCTCTTACAATGGCCAAAAGGGATCAAAGACAGAGTAGAGATGTGCAGCCTGCACCATCTTTCAAGGTTCAAGGTGCCAAAACAACCAATCAAACGTTGAGTATTTGGCAAGTTTATGTGAGTCAAATCAAAATCAATGTGGACAAGATAAAAGACTTTTCATTTACCTTTAAATACTGAGATGAAGCAGGACGATTTCTCCTATTTGCTATCTCCATTGCTATCCCCCACTCATACCTACAGTCGGGCCTGATTTCACATCTGGGCAGGTCCTGTTGTTGTCTGGATTTAAGAAATGCTGCTTAATATTTGGCCCACTCACTGTGATTGTGCTTATCTAAATGAGAACAGGCCTGATGATGGTCTTTGCCTCAGAGCTCCAAATTACTAAAACAACCCCTAGAAGAGGCTGTATATTCCATTAGGCAAAGGTAGACAAATAGTATCAAAACAGTGTGATTATCTAAAGCAGTGATACTCAACGCATGGCTCTGGATCCACATGTGGCTCTTTATGTCTTATTTTGAAATATTATTCCCCAGAAAACCTTTATAAAGGCAAACAGTGACCTCAGAAATTATCCATTGGAAGTCACATTAATGTTTGAATCCCCACATTAATACAGTTGGCTTTCATTTTCAACCTTTATTTTGTTTGTCTGTACATTTCCATTGCCCTTATTTGCTTTTTTTTTTTTTTTGCTGCTTTTAATCCATTTTTACTGCTTCTGCTTTTGCCATCTCTTTCTGTCAATTTTTTACTACTTCTATCCCATTTTTACCACTAGTTTTTTGTCTCTTTTACCCTGCTTTTTGCTATTTTTTGCCACTTTTTTGCCCATTTAAGCCACATTTTGCCATTAAATGCCGCTGTTTTAAGCATTTTTGCCACTCTGCTGCTTTTTGACCATTTTCCCGCCATTTTTGCCCATTTTTGTCACTTTGACACTCATTTTTTGCCATGTTTCTGCTGTTTTTTGCCAGCTGTAACTCAGTTTTTGGTAACTTCTCACCCATTCTTGCCACTTACTGCCCTATCCTGCCACTTTTTCTCCCCGTTTTTCCACCTTTCTCTCACTTTTTGCCATTGTATGCCTACTTTTCCCCTTTTTGCCCCTTGGTTGCCACTTTTTTGATGCTATTTGATCATTATTTTCCACATTGTACTTATTTTCATAGCCACTTTAATCAGTTTTTGCCACTTTTTACCACTTACATTGTGGCTCTTGCAAAGGCATTTTCCAACAGTTCGGCTCTTTGGTGGAGCAGGGTTGAGTAACGCTGATCTAAAGAAACCTGTCCTTGTATCGAGGACATTCTACATCATACGGGTCTTTGCCTTGGGCGTCTACATTGCTAAACCGCCCTAAATGACAGTGAAGTTGTATGTTTTTCTTTCTACTGTGATATTAGTAGTAAGGATATGAATTTCTGTGGTTTTTCATGCTCATATTTTGCTAGTTGTTAGCCTAAATCATGGCCAGAAGACGCTGGAAAGCCATAAGCCTTTAAAAAGGTCAATATAACAGAAAATCAATGCTTGTTAGCTTGCGAGTTAGCATGAGAGAGGCTGCAGCTGGCTCAAACAGCCGGTAGCTTCTCTGTGGGGCTGTCGCTGATTTTCACACATCGTTTGCTTCACTACCGATATAAAAATACTGAGTCATTGAGCTCCGATTTATCTGACGACAAGTCCAATACAAGATTAGCTCATCATATGACGGGGAGATATTTCTGTCAGTTAACGGCTGGATGAGTGAAAGCAGACGCTCCACATTAGACCAGAGGGATCAGCGAGCAGCCAGGATGGATTTTATGACCTTCCAGTTATGGGACAGCCTCTTTAATCAGCCCGTTTCCTGGCCCGGGCAGAGGTGTCTATCTGTTGAGATAGCTGACACCCACTAACACCCCTCCACCTCCTCTTTCCCCTCCAGCGACTTTATCTTTAAATGAACAAAGACTTCCAGCAGCATGGAGGTGATCTATGCGCTAACCCCTCCGCTCGGCCGGTGGTTAAAGAGACTCGTCTGGTACAGCGAGTGCAGGAAACTCGACACTTCCTAAATGTTAACTGCTGCTACCCGGCTACCGTGATCCTCCCCGCCGCCCTCCTCTGGCCCGCAGACTTCTTCCAGGAATGCCCTCGTGCTTAAAAAGTCAGAGGTCGACTTGTCCCGGAGCCAGAGGATGAACTTGAGGCACACGCTGGGAATAGGACGAGTGTGTCGCTGCAGTTGGCTCCTTCAAAGGAGAAAGGTTCACATGAGCACAGAGCTGCTGCCAAAAACTGGGGAGGGCATTTACTGTACACTAGGGATGGGAAATATCCACTCAAATATCACAGATCCCTCTGATTTTCACCTGATAGTCACCACAACACCACAATGAAAGGTTTCTAAAATAGAACCAGTGCTGAACCTAACTGATACCTAGAACTAGAAGTCCTAGAATTTGAGGACTGGACAATTTTTCACTCATATTACAAAACAAACAAACAAACAAAAAAGGCAGGTAAACTTTTGCACACTTCCTTCATTGCACAAATACAAATGCGACATTTGAAAAAATCAAAATCCTCCCTCCTCGCCATTTCCATCTGAGACCTGAGCTTCTGTTTGGAATGCATTTTTAGTTTATGTCTCCTGTTTGGGATCAGAAGTTAAACCGAAAATAAAGTCCACAAATTTGGTGAAGACCCCACTTCTGCAGAAAATACAGCTCTAGATCAATATAGAGAAAATATTTTGGTTGTGTGTCCCAGCTGGTCAGTATGGAGGACCAAACCTGCCAAAATTATAAATAAATAAATTAATTAATTAATTAATAAATAAAAATATAATTCAAAAATTAAAATACAAAAAATAAATATAAATGGAAATAAATATAAAAATTAAAAAATATATAATATATAAATAAATAAAAGTAAAAATAAATACAAGAATAAAAAATAAGATTCAAAAATGAAATATAAATAAATAAATATAAAATTCTAAAATTAAATACAAAAATAAATATATATGGAAATAAATATAAAAATAAAAATATATACATAAATGAATAAATAAAATTAAAAATGAATACAAAAAATAAGACTCAAAATTGTGGCCAGATACTTTTGTCCACAGAGTGCATTTGTGCAGTTCTGACAGCTATGTCTTTCTCTTTTTCTGGTTAAAATCTGTCATTTTTGATACCACTGAACATGAAAATAATTAGGAGTTGATAATTGGAAACTCAGGAGGAGAGACAGCCTCAGTGTTGGTGAGGGGTTGGCCTTCAAATCTTTATCTGAAAACAAAAAAAGCTAGATTTTGTTTGTCTAGGACTTCTATTTTGGTTTCTTTGGTATCAAAAACATTTCAAATAGCATTTTTCAAAAATAATCATGTAGCTGCTGATTTAAAGTGATCAAATCTCCTTTATCAAATGATAAATAGGATCAAAAAGAACAGAACCGCCAGAATATTTAGTGTGATTTAGTCTGAGAAATATGCAGGAGGAGTGGGAGGAACAGGTTAGGACTGGAGGAAAACACACACTCCTGCACATTACTCCTAACTTTGGTGAAATATTTGTGCAAATAAGAGTGTGCAGTAGTTGGTTTGCAATGTTTGATCATTAAAAATAACGAACTGCCCAGTGGGTTAATAATATAAGCTATCCTGAACATTTCCATCAGTCATATTGATCATTAGGTCTGACATGGATCCACAAATAGTTTTGCCTTACCCTCTTATTAAAATACATCTTTAAACTCGCTGCATCCCCATCCCTACACGCCTCCATCCATCCATCGTCCTCTGTCTCTCTCTCCCTCGCTCTCTCCCCTCCGCCGCCTTTGAAGGTGTGACGGTGAGCTGCTGGGTCAAAGTCAGACAGATGGCCCTCACAGTCGGGATTGAGTATCAGTGACCGAGACTGTACGACCCAGCACACAAACACACGCAGACACCTGGAGCCTGCGTGATCCGTTCAAGCGCCGATGTGCCAAAGCACACGTTCGACCTCCAGACAGTGATCATGAACGATGACACGGGAGAGACTTCACCTACATCCTCACAAAAACACTCAGTCAAGCCTTGGTTCCTCTACAAACCGGTTAGAAATGAGATTTTCCTCTGAGAAGGGTGGCCGCTGAAGGACGGAGATGAAGGTACAGCTGTGCTCTAATATGTGAGCTGGTAAAGGATGAAGCATGGTCAGTGCTCGCTCTCATTGGCTGTTGCAGTATTTCTATCAGAGGCAGCCCCATTTAACCTCACAGGTCCAGATTCATGCCTGTTTTCAGGTGGATCCATCTCTCTGCATGCTTGTTCCCCGATCAGAGAATAAGCGGACCAATCAGCTTCGCTGGAGGAGAAAGGGGCGTGGCTTATCTGTTCATCAGTCACTAATCAGACTGATACACTTTTGAGGGCTTTGACCTTTTGGGTTAATCAGAATATTCAACCCAAATCCCCCAAAAGTTGGGACACTGTTTAAAATAAAAACATGACAGTCAAATCTCATAAACCATTTAGGTTTATGAGATTCTTTATTCACAAAAGAACAGAAACAACATATCAGATGTTGAAGCTGAGACATTTTAGTATTTCAGGAAAATATCAGCTCATGAGCTCAAAAGTAGGGACAGGCAAACAGGAGGCTAGAAAAGTAAGTGGTACTACTAAAAAACAGCTGGAGGAGCAGTTTGCAAATGATCTTACGACTATAACTGGCAGCATGTCTGTCTGTCTGTCTTGATTTGTACGCCAAACCATTGCTCCAGTTCCTCCGATACCTCTCAGAAGACTTCATGGATTTACTGGCTTGAAACTGGAACTATGAAATAAACATAAATATATACAGATTTTCTAAAAGACCTCAAAATGTTTCACTAAGTCAGTGCAACTCAACGTGTGGCTCTGGAGCCACATGTGGCTCTTGTGTGATTATTTGTGGCTCTTTTATGTCTTCATTTAAATATTATTCCCTCAGAAAACCTTAAAAAGGGAAACTTTTCTGCCCCTTTTTACCATTTTTGCTACTTTTCACCCATTTAAGCTATCTTTGTCATTAAATACCACTTTTTTTGACAATTTTTCCCATTTTCACCTTTTTCTTTTGCCATTTTTTGCCCATTTATGCTACCTTTCACCATTAAAAATCTCTTCTTGCCACTTTTTTGCCCCTTTTCACCATTTTTGCCTCTTCTAGCCCATTTAAAATACCTTTTGTTATCAAAAACCCCTTTTTTCAATTTTTATTCCCATTTTTCCAATCTTTGCCACTTTTCACTTTTTTTTGGCACTCTTCGCCCAATTAAGCTTCCTTTTGCCATTAAATACAAATGGTTTCATTTTTTGCCCATTTAAGCCACTTCTTTTAGCCACTTTTATCCCATTTTTGCCCTTTTCTCAATTTTCTGCCAATTTAAAGCTATGTTTTGCAGTTAAATACCACTAATTTTCTCTTTTTTGGCTGTTTTTGCCACTCTTGACTGCCTTTTGCCCATTTTAGTCACCTTCCACTCTTTTGTTGCCACTTTTGGACCATTTTTTGCCGCTTGTAACTCATTTTTTGTGACCTCTCCCCCATTTTTGCTACTTTCTTATTGTTTTTTCCACTTTATCTCCCCATTTTTAACCCTTTTCATCAATTTTTTGCTGCTTTTTGACCATTTTTGCCAGCTTTAATCAATTAATTAATTTTTTTGCTACTTCAAGCTGTTTTTGCCACTTTACACCACTTAGACTGTGGCTCTTGCAAAGGTATTTTTCTACAGTTTGGCTCTTTGGGTGAGCAGGGTTGGTAACACTGCAGCTCTAACATCTGGAAAGGAACTATCGATGCTGAAAGTAGAGAGAGAGGTTTTAGAGCAACATATGCTCCCATCCAGACAACGTCTCTGTCAGTAAGACCATGCTAAACCACATACCACATCCATCACAACAGCATGGCTTCACGGGAGGAGAGTCCGGGTCCTGAACTGGTCTGCCTGCAGTCCAGACCTTTCACCAGACAAGAATGGGACAACATTGCTCTCCAAAAACTCCATCAACTGGTCTCCTCACTTCCCAGAAAGGAGATCTGATATGTTGTTTATATTTTATTGTGGAGGAAATCTGGGTTTATCAGATTTGGAAGTCACCCAATTCTGTTTTGACCCATCTTTTTTGGAATCTGGTTATATTTGATGCTATTCTCTTCACTCTTGGCCTCTCATTTACATTAAAACACAGGTTTGGCCTCCTGAAAGTAGTTCTAGCTGTATAGCTAGTATCTAGAGGCCCCGGGCCGCTTCCTCTCCATCCCCGATGGTTGAACCCTCTGCCTGTGGCTCTTCAGCAATCGGGAGCAATTCCCCAAATGTTCTTTCAGCCATGAAAACCTCCAAACATGTGAAAACGAGGCTGAGCTTCCTCGGAGCGTGAGACAGTAAACACGCCTGTCATCAGAAACTTTCTCTCTTCTGAGTTATCACGTTCAAACGGCGGTTTGAACCTCCTCGTTTCCTGTGATGTATACTCTCACAAGTTCATCAAAAAGACAGAGACACAAAGAGAAACTCCAGGCGTCTTTTCTTCCTGTTGAAACAAAGCGTAAACAGACTCTTGACACGTTACAAACACCCCCTCTGCTCCGTCACTAACACCTTGATACAAATAAAGTCTGACTTTTAATTCCCTCTCTGCTTTGGGCAAACAAACCACTATAAATCAAATTGTCCTTTACAATATCCCTCGTCTTAGCGGTGCTTAGCGCGCAGTTAGCCTACATTATCCCCACTTCATTTAGCTGGGTAAACAATTAACCCAGCGTGTGTGTGAGCTGAATGATTGAGGGATTTGGCATTAGCGATGCTGCGACGCGTCTCTGCACTAACTACTCCCAGTCTTTAACATAGTTGGCCTGCGTTTAAAGCCCCCCCCCCCCTCGCCCTACAGAATCAATACGCTTAAACACCGCCACCGACGCCGAGAGAGGAGCGGGGGTTAATTTGAAACCGGCGATTAATATTTCTTACGTTAAATAAGAACACACAGACTTAGAAGGCTGCTGCATCGATGAGGTTTGCCTTCCTACAGCCTGTTTGCGATAGCATTTGAGTTTCACTGCAGCAATTACAGCCTTTAATTGAATTGATTTTGATAATGAGGCTCTGTAATGACACCGCACTGGGAATGGTTGTGAGGATATGTGAGTGTGGAGTTTGCTCTGAATGAGCTACTGTTGTTTTTCTACTTTAAATGATCGGAGAGGATCAGCAGGATTTCAAAGCCAGGATGTACATTTAGAGGAAGCAGGGGCGGTTTGAGAATCACAACTTCCATCCATGTAATGTCAGGAAGCCCGATCCATGACCACATAGACACTTTATTGCCAAAAGTATTCACTCACCCATCCAAATAATGGAAATCAGGTGTTCAATCACTTTCATGGCCACAGGTGTATAAAATTATCACCTAGGCATGCAGACTGTTTCTACAAACATTAGTGAAAGAATGGCTCGCTCTCAGGAGCTCAGTGGATTCCAGCGTGGTACTGTGATAGGATGTCACCTGTGCAACAATCCAGTGGTGGAAAAAAGGTATTCAATGGTAAGAGGCAGCTTAAATGGGCAAAAAGTAGCAAAAAAAATGGTGAAAAAGGGCAAGATGGGATAAAAGTGGCAAAAAGAAGTGGCTAAATTGGCAAAAAAAAAGGACAAAAAGGGGCACTGAATGGCAAAAAGGTAGCTTAAATGGGTGAAAAGTGGTGGAAAGGGCAAAACAGTTTTATCTTTTTAAGGTTTTCTCTGGGAATAATATTTAAAATTACGACATAAAAGAGCCACAAATAATCACAAAAGAGCCACATGTGGCTCCAGAGCTACACGTTGAGTATCGCTGCCCTACACCTTTGGGATGAATTAGAGTGGAGACTGAGAGCCAGGCCTTCTCGTCCAACATCAGTGTGTGACCTCACAAATGTGCTTCAGGAAGAATGGTCCAAAATTCCCATAAACACACTCCTAAACCTTGTGGAAAGCCTTCCCAGAAGAGTTGAAGCTGTTATCGCTGCAAAGGGTGGACGGACATCACCAGGCGGCCTCCAACACCATTGGCTGTGGGTTTTGTCCCACAGCTTCTAACATGTCTGCCCCTATCTCCACGGTGTTTTTTTATCGCGGTGTTTTGACCCCTAATACCCCCACCACGTCCCCTCCTGGGCATTCGCTGATTACTCCCACCCCGGCCATGGTGAGGAAAAGCATCGGTATGTGCTGCTTGTGGACTATCATGGTGCACGGACTCACTGTTACTGCTAACAGACACAACGTCAGTCTCGCCCATGGTTTCACCGGACGACTGAACGCCATGTCAGAGTGTGAATATTCCTCTATTCCTCTCGGCATTGTGAGTATTCTCGTTACAATTCACTCTCTTTCTCTCTGTTACGCTCCGACTACAACTACTAGTACCGCTTTCTGGTCTCAAAACTTTCTCTTTCCAAAACTTTGAATAGAAACACACCCAAAAATGCTGCCGGGATCGAAGTTACTCATGTCTGCCATCTTCTGGTGTAAAGTAGTAACAACATTAGGCACCACATTTGCAGCTAGAGCCTGTTTAATTCAGCAATGTTGCTTGTCACAATTTTGCAACTTTGGTGCTTAAAGAGTTAAGTCCATATGCGAGTCAAGGCAGGTGAGCGAATACTTTTGGCAATATAGTGTATGTTTAGCCAAGTGTTTCCTTCCTAACTTCACTAGAGAGGCCTTATCAACATATTTAACCCAAACATCATCAGTAACCAGACGTTTAAAGACATCAGAGGAACCCAGCAAGGGCTGAACATGAGGCCAAATGACCTTTGACCTTCAGTAACATGTTTGAGAACATAACAGCATAAAGCCTCCATCCTCTCTGGAGCAGAGCCATAAAAATTCAGAGTCTGTGTTTACCTTTCAGACTCTTCCGGCCCATTTGATTTTCCATGAGGCTCTGTTGTTCATCTTTGATCTATTACACTCGCCTAAGCCTTCATTGGCAGTCAAATAATAACCTCAGTAATCAAAACAAATCCATCACGCCAACGGTTCAAGGAAGATGTATAAGAGTCCATCGTCAGCCCCATTTATCAGCTAACTCACACCCAGACATCCCCTCAAGTGTGCACAAGAGTGCGTTTTCAGAGAAGTGCTTGATAGCAGAGCAGCGAGGGGAGGAATGCTTGGTGTCCACGGCCTGTCAGTCGATGTGTGTTTGTTCAGGTGCGAGCCTATTACACATATCGCCGCTCTATCACAATAGCTCTCCACGCAGCACTTAAGGAGCAGACGAGCCGACTGGCAGGGAGAGAGATGAGGTAACTCCCACCCACTGATAGACCAGCTGATTTACTCGCAACTTTCAGTTGCTCTGACCGCCCCAGGACCCGGGAGGGAGTCGTGGGTGGTGCTAAACCCCAAACACAGGAAATGTTGCAGTGTAGGATATTAAATTTATCATGTACTAAGCCCTGTGTCATCAAACATTCATGTGGTTCAGCCTGCAGGATATTATGCAACAAGCTGAAAGGTTAGACCTCGGACAAGAGGTTTATGAAACAGAGACGCCAGACCAGCAGAGACGTCCCGGCAGAGAGGGAACTTTGGTTTAGGTAAGACTTTTTCAGGCAGACACAGCTGCTTTATTTCTCTCTTTAAAGCTGCCAGAATCCATGGATGAAAACTGTTATTCTAGAGCAGGGGTTCTCAACCTTTTCAGCCCGCAACCCCCAAAATAAAGGTGCCAGGGACCGGGGACCCCCACTGGACCTGAAGGTGGCTGAACACAACCACGCATGCTCAAGAATTAGGGGGGAAATGGAAAATCTGTCTGGGGCCCAGCCAAGCTGGGGGCCAGCAAAATCATGGTCCACTGTAAAGTTAAGCTGTGATATTTTAAATCTAACCTGAATAATAACCACTCTTATTAAAGAAACACATTTTAATTCATTTGTGTAATAAGTAGCCCTCTTAAAAATGTAAATCCTTCTGTTAAAAACAGAATTAAAATACATTCAAAATAGCTAAAATTGGTTAGTAATGGCATTAAATGGTGGGAAAGGTGGTGAAACTGGATTTTAAAAGTAGCAGAAATGGGTTAAAAATGCAAAAAATTAGACAAAAGTGGCAAAAAATAACCAAATAAATGGCAAAAATGGGTTAAAGTGGCAAAAAAGGCATATTAAGTGAAAGGGGATTCAAAAGTGGCTGAAAAGGCATTAAAGAGGCAAAAATTGGATGACAGTTGATTTAAACTGGCAAAAAAAGGCTAAGGTGATGCAGAAAAAGTCAGAAGCTGGCAAAAAAAAATGGGCATATCAAATTGTGAAATGTGGCTTAAAAAGTGGTAAAAGGGTGAGACGTAATGTTGATGTAGTGATGATTTAGGATCGGGAGTCTGTGCATTGGTTTTATTTTGAAAGAAGTGGATGTTCTCCATAGTTGGTGCTTTCTGAACGCCAGTGAATTTACGAGGTTTGGCTGGCGCTGAAAATAGATCTTCAGCGTATCTGAAACAAAGTGGAGCGGAGTGGCGCTCCAGGCACGTGCCGCTGCCGGTCTGTGGTGCTGGCTGTGGAAATGCTCCGATAGACTAGAGAGGGAGCGATGTGCTCTGCAGTATGATTCGCCGGCGTTCCGATGATTAACCAGTATGCACCAAAAGCACCACACAACCATTTCTCTGCATTCAAATAAAGCCCTTTATGACGTATTTTTACAAGAGTGAATCTGAAATTCCCTGAGCATCTGTCAGATTAAATATCTCACCTTTGCAGCGTGGACACTGAGCATGTGGCGCTGTGCTATGTCTGATGTTTGACACGGGGTTACGGTCCAAAATTCGACTTTTACCCCCTTCGTTCAGCTCCAGTGAGAACAGACCGATGATCAGAGCCGTTTACTTCCTAAAATGCTTGTTACCGGTCTGATTAAAACTCTTATCATAGTTGAAGTCCACGCCGAGGCCTGCAGCGTCTGAACAGACTCTGTCCTACCGTCGATGGTTTCTCAAGTGAGCTCAGCGTTCCCCTTCAAAGAGGCGAGCCGTCAGCACGCTCGGACCACGGGGGCTTTTACATGAAAGAGGATCATTTCTCACATCATTGAAAATGATAATACACATTATGACTTACAGCCTGTGCCTTCGTGTGCAGCTCTGTCCGACAGCTTGAAATAATAATAAATGACCGATTAAATGACTTGTGTCTTTGGATTGTAAATTGCTGCTTTTAAACCTTAACCTTGGCTGACATGGCGCTCACTTTGATGAGGCTCTTTGATGTGCCCGTGGTTGCACCGACGCACACACAACCTCCGACTGTATTCTGGCACCCGAGCGTCACTAATTATCTCGCCAGCAGAAAGGTAAGGGAGGTGGGGACCTGCCCGTGTGTGGTCTCGGAGCGACAGTAGCTTTTAATGAGCCCCACGCTTCTTATCAGGCTTGGCGCTCGACAAACGCTCTGATCCACCCACGTGGAGGATGGGGGGGGGGGGGCTCAACTGATCGCGTCTGAAGCACCCCCTGCGACCAAACAAACCTCCTCCCCCCGTTCCTCACACCCTCCCCTCCCTTCAGCCGTAGTTTCAGAATGAAATATCCTTGAGAGAAACTGTGAATCAAAGAGCTTTTCATCCTTTTTACAAAGAGGACGAGAGGCAGAGAGAAGAGGAGGATGGAAAAGAGAGATTCAACTGGACAAAGGACGGAGACGGAGGGAGAGACGAGGGGTGAGGGAGGGCAGGAGGGAGAGAGACGATAGGATAGGGCTGGGAAATAGATCAAGATTTCAGCTTTTTCCATCATTATTTCTTAAACATTACGGCTGAATTATGGGCCCTGCCATCTTGGCTCTGCCACCGTGGTGCTATGCATGTTGTCTACTGTTGCCTGCTGACTGTGACAGCAGCTGAGATCAGCACAGAGCTGGAGAGTCTACAGCTGTTGGACAGGTCCTTCACCAGTCAAAGCTTTATGGGAGAGTGACAAAGAGCAAACAGTCTGGACTAAAGTTTACCAAAAGGACTGTGGGAGACTCCATGGTCAAGAGGAAGAAAGTCCTTTGGTCTAATGAGACCAGAATGGAGCTTTTAGACCATCAAACAACATCAGACAAGACGCCAAACACTGACATCACCACAAACACACCATCCCCACTGTGGAGCACGCTGGTGGCAGCATCATGCTGTGGGGATGCTTCTTAGCAGCATCATGCTGCAGGGATAATTCTCAGCAGCATCATACTGCGGGGATGATTCTCAGCAGCATCATACTGCGGGGATGATTCTCAGCAGCATCATACTGCGGGGATGCTTCTCAGCAGCATCATACTGCGGGGATGCTTCTCAGCAGCCCACCCTGGAAGGCTTGTAAAGGTAGAGGTTGAAATGAATGCATGGAGGAGGACAATCTTATTCAGTTTGACAGAGAACTATGGCGAGAAGAGAAGATTTATTTCTCAGTCAGACAATGAGCTGAAGCATCCAGAGATAGCTACACAGAATTGGTTTAAGGACGATAAGAGGAATGTTCTGGAGGGGCCGACTCAAAGCCTAGACCTCAATCCTATAAAGAATTAGTGGCCGGACCCAGAGAACCCAAACCTGAGGGCTTGATCAAACAGTATTGTTTGTCTTGGACTTCTTTAGGATCAAATAGCTGTCAGTACACTTTGATTTTTGCTTGACTTGAATCCAAATGTACCACTCTGGTTTTATGGCAATCGCGGATTATTTTTCTGACTGACCTGCATCACTATCCAGCTTAAAAATATCAATGATTTTTGTCTGGCCCTATAAAGGCCTGAACTTCTCTGAGCTAGAGGGCGTTCCAGAGGACACGTCCTAGATTAGCGCTCCCCCTCCCTTCATCTTCCCATCTCTCCTTCTCCTCTTTGCTGCTTCAAACGCAGAAAAAGCAGCGGCCCTGGGGCCGTTTTGGCGACTGTCAGAGGGAGAGTGAAGGGGGGAGAAAAGAGGGGAGACATGGGGCATTTAGACATCTGTCAGCCACTAATGAAAGAGTTCAATTTAGTGGAAAATCTCAAACAACCTTGTCTGACAGGCCGGCCGACAGGCTTTCTCTCTCTGCGTGTTGCTGTTGTCGGTGGGTGTGTGCCTTTGTGTGTCAGCGTGTGTCATATGTTAGCGTGGAGAGTGGGTGTGTCTCTGAGTGGATCAGGAGGGGAAATTAAAAATAAAACATGAGAATATGAAGGGGAAACAGTGTAATAAAGGCAGACTCCACAGGGGCCTGTGGTGTGTTTGTGTGGATGGCTCCGTGCAGCAGGGGTTAGGGCTGATGGCTTTAACTCGCTCCAGGGTGCAGGGCATGTTTTACGCAGATAGATGGGTTATGCAGGGGGCTTTGTGAGGGTTCGTGCTTTCATGGCAACACATGCAAGCAGACGGCACACACGTGCAGGCAGTAGGTGGCAGTGTGTGCAGTTGGTTTCTGCAGAGAAGAAGATGTGACTAAAGAGGTGCATGATCAAAGACCTGGCACCTCGATAGTCATCTTTGTCTAAAATTAAACACAGCTATCCAACAGTACCAGCCACAGTAACGCTCACTGATAACCACTCTGCCATGGATCTCGACGTGAACAACAGAAATATCACCCAGATTTGAGTGGAAGTGGCGAGGACAGACTCCTCTTTTTTTCCAAAAGTTGCCAACTATGGCCAACTATTCAGTAAAAATGGAGGGAAGAAGCTCCCAACATCCATGGCTTCACCAACATTCAGTCCTTTGCAACGGCCCGACTCCCTAAAAGAAGCAAATTTACCTGTGATTTACTTGAAATTCTCAGGAATAAAGGGAGAGACCAGGTGGAAATTACACTTCCTGCCGACAATGCCACATTAAAATTTACCAATGAGCACCTTTTTGTAAATTTAAGTTTTATTTTTGGGCTTTTATGCCTTTATTGACAGAGGACAGTGGAAAGAATCACAAACAAGGATGTGAGAGCTGGGGAGAGACATGCAGGAAAGTTCCACAAGCCAGAGTCTAATCCTGACTGACCACGTACATGAGGCGCGCCTTAACCCTTTGGGCACCAGAACTTTTTTTGAAGAAAATATTCAATTTTGATCTCAAGATTTCAAAAGGCTGTAGCTTGAAAGTGGTTAGAGATAAAGGCATACTGTAAATGAGAAAAATCTTCAGTATGACCCAACGATTGTGGTGGGAGTAAATTCACTCATCTAATTTGCATATTCATTCCCGCTACCTCTGTCACTATCCATGTTTTGACCACCCCTGCAACCCCCACCATGTCCCCACCCTGGCCACAGTGAATAAAGGCATCAGCTTCGGTATGTGCTGCTTGTGGACTCTCATGATGCACGGAGTCACGGTGGCTCTGGCAGTCTCGGTCTGAACTGAATGTCATGTCATGAGTGTGAATATTCCTCTATTCCTCTCGGGATTGTGAGTATTCTTGCTACAATTCGCTCTCTTTCTCTCTTTTACATACAACCACTTCTACCACTTCCTCGTCTCCTCGACCGGTGCTGTGACTTCAAACTCTCTCTCTCCAAAACTTTGAATAGAAACACGCCCACAAATGCTGCTGGGATTAAAGTTACTCATGTCCACCATCTTCTGGTGTAAAGTGGTAACAACATTAGGCACCATATTTGCAGCTACAGCCTGTTTAATTCAGCAATGTTGCTTGTAGCAATTTTCCCACTTTGGCACTTAAAGAGTTAAACCACTGGACCACCAGCACCCCAATGAGAACCTTCAAAGATCATGGGTAGAAACAAGCAGTAAAAAAGTGAAATTATACTATGCACCATATCAGCACTGCAGGGTTTACAAGATAGTTTCAATAGTAATAGATTTGGGTGGAACTGGTGAGGGGCAAGTGAACCCCCTCTAAACCCAGCATAAACTCACTTTAAGACCTGATATGATGCAGAAAAATTACATATTTCCAATAAAAATAAGCACCTAATAAGTCTGACACATGTCCATGCAAATGACTGTATAAGGTTTAATTTTGAGTGAATGTTGCAGAAGTTTGAGACCAGGTGGAAATATATCTACCTGCCAACAACGCCAAATGAATTTTGACTATGCACGCACCTTTAAAGCTCTCCTATCAGCTCAGTAGATCATGGCAGTTGTAAAATAGAGATGTAAAAACAAGCAGTAAAAAATGAAATAATACACTGCACCATATCAGCACTGCAGGGTTTACAGGATAGTTTCAATAGCAGTTAAAACAGCTTCCTATTGTCGCCTCCCTCCACAGATTTATCTAAAACCAAGAGCTTTGGAGCCACACTCATGCACGCACAACAGAACCTTGGAAATGCACACATAATGATGTCTTTTTACAGCAGCAGGCACCACAACTTGTAAAGAACTAACCAAAAAAAAACAAATACTTCATGATAAAAATCTGCAGTAAATGAAAAGAAGAAGCCTCGTAATTGCAAACCCGGTTTGTGTTCAGGCATGTATAAGCACTGCTTCATCACTAAAGTATGACAGACAGGTCTACAGCTGGCGTTAACGTACACTTTCTGCATGCATTCAATCACTTATGCATACATTTGTGCTGTCAGATCCTGGGCCAATCCTCTGCAGAGACAGCTGACAGAAGATTAAAGCAGATAGACAGGGATGGGAGCTGCTGGAGAAGTATATTTTCTTGCTTTTCCGTCTGTTTGGTGGAGATTTTCTCCTACTGAACCTCCATCCTTCACTCTTATTGCTCTCAGAGACTCATCACAATAACTGCAGACCATTATGCTTTATGCCCTCCTAAAAAATGGCAGCCATTCAACTGTTCCTGCCCAACATGGCCGCCTGTCGCCGCTTGCCAACGCCGGTGCCCTTTTCTCCAATTTGGCCCCCGTCCAGCACTCCACTCTGATTGCGTCTCCCCCCCGTTAGGGCTCCGGGTTTGGTGGGAGAGATAGAGCGAGTGAGGCGGAAGAGTGCCAGCACAAACATTGTTCTGCTGGCTTTTTACAAGCCAGGAGAGTGGGGAAGTTAATAAGCAGGTATTGGTTTTTAACTGCGGCCTGTTTATTGCTTTGCCCTCCAGCGTGCCAGAGTGCTCTCCTCCACCTTTTTACCGTCCATCTGCCCTTCACTCCACTAAACTCGCCTTCAATTTCTCCTCGCTCTCTGCCGCCTCCTTTTGTCTTGTCTCGCCTCGCTCAGCAATTAATTCACCATCATCGCCGTGTTTTTTGATTCCTCGTCTCTCGCTGACTCACCTTTTCTGCCCTCTTTTTACTCCGAGCAGAGGTGGAGCCACACTTTCCAAACAAAGACACTTAATAATCCGTCATTATGCCACCATTGATCGCTGTTTTCCTACTGTGTAGCGCCGTTATTGGTCTTGTTTATGAGGTTCAAACCATATCCGTCTGTCAATACTGGACTTTTATTAAAAAACAGATGTCAGCAGTTCAGCCATGTCCGGCTCTGACAGGATGAATATGATGCTGGTTTAATCACATTTATGTTTCTCTGCTGATCGATATCGTCTGTGTTTAATGGACAGTTTTAATTTCATGGCTCTCAGAAGCTTACTACACTGCCAGGAACAAAAATGTGATTATAGGGAGTCTCCCATCTTTGAAATCACAAATATAGCATGTAAATACAACAGTGCCTGCAGTCCAAACTCAGACACAAATTAGGGCGTCTCAAAAATAAAGAAATAGACTTCGATTTTTTCAGGAAGACCCAGACTATCAGGATATGTGTGCTGCAAGGATGCCAGATGAATTTATCCAGTAGTCCAGGTACTCCAGGACAGAAAATGCACATGATTCCTGTTTCAGAAGGGCAAAAGTCCTCTTTTCATTATTCAGGCCATAGAGCAGTGGTTCTCAACCTTGGGGGTCACGAGACTCTGAGAGGGGGTCTCCACATGCCCTAAAAAACTAAGAATATTTTTTAAATTACACTGTTGCCACTTCACATCAATTTTGTCAAAATTGTCACCCCTTTTCATCATTTTTCCCACCAATTTTAACACATTTTTGCCATTTAACTCTTTGGGCGCCACAGTTTTTTCAAGAAAATATTCAATTTTGATATCAGGATTTCAAAAGGCTGTAGCTTGAAAGTGGTTAGAGATAAAGGCATGCTGTAGATGAGAAAACTCTTCAGTGTGACCCAAAGTTTGTGGTGGGAGTAAATTCACTCATCTAATTTGCATATTCTGACGCCACCAGGCAGCTTCCACCACCACTGCCTCTACCACGTCTGCCCCCACCTCCGCGGTGTTTTTTAAATTCCCGCTACCTCCGTCAATATTCGTGTTTTGACCGCCCCTGCAACCCCCACCATGTCCCCACCCCGGCTACCGTGAGGAAAAGCAACGGCTTCTGTATGTGCTGCTTTTGGACTCTCATGGCGCACAGACTCACGGCGGCTACTCACAGATGCACGGCAGTTTCGGTCTCACCGGACAGTTGAACGTCATGTAGTGACAACCCCTTAAACCCCCCACCACGTCCCCTCATTGGCATTCGCTGATTACTCCCACCCCAGCCCCGATGAGGAAAAGCATTGGCTTTGGTTTGTGCTGCTGGAGGACTATCATGGAGTCGCTGTGGCTCCGACGTCTTGGTCTCACCAGACGACTGAACACCATCGTCACAGGGGTGAATATTCCTCTATTCCTCCCAGCATTGTGAGTATTCTCACTACAATTCGCTCTCTTTCTCTCTTTTACCCTCCGACTACAACCACTTCTACCACTTCCTCGTCTCCTCGACCGGCGTTGCGTCTTCAAACTCTCTCTCTCCAAAACTTTGAATAGAAACATGCCCACAAACGCTGCTGGGATTGAAGTTACTCATGTCCGCCATCTCCTGGTGTAAAGCGGTAACAACATTAGGTACCATATTTGCAGCTACAGCCTGGTTAATTCAGCAATCTTGCTTGTCGCAATTTTGCGACTTTAGCACTTAAAGGGTTAACACCTATTTTTGTCAGTTTTAAACTCTTTCCATCTCTTTTTTCTGCCTGTTTTTGCCACTGCTGCCTCTGTTGACCCATTATTGCTACTATTTTAATCACCTTTTGCACCATTTCACCATTTGATATGCCCATTTTTGCTAGTTTATCCAATTTCTGAAAATATCTGCCTATTTTTTTCTTTCCCAGTTAACCATTTTTTCGCCAGTTAATGTCATTTTTCATCCTATTTCACCAAATTCCCACCAATTTTTGCCAATTTAAAGCCATTTAAGCCACATTTTATGCCCATTTTTGCCACTTTAACTTTACTTTTAAATCAAACTTCATCAGTATTTCCACCATTTTTTTGGCATTTTCAACTCATTTTAAAATCTATAAGACATTCCATCCTCTGCTTCTCTGCAATTTATCAAAACTGGACGAGAGCCCCAACATCCCCAGCTTCACCAACATTCCTTGCCTTTGAACTCTGATGCCATCCTTTAAAGTCTATCAAACATCCCATCCTTGCTTTCTGCATGCACTCTGGCTTGATTACTATGAAGTTTAGGCAGGAATGTGATTCATAAAGTTTTTACGTTCCTGAAAGTTACAGTTTAACTCCCCCTCATGTCTGAGACAAATCTTCTGCCCTTGCCATCGTCTAAAATCCAAATGTGTTGCTATCAGACTTCAAAAAGCTCCAGAAACATAAAAGCAGACGGAGACGCTGCGGAGGAAGAAGCTGGAGAGGAGGAGGGATGACCACAGGGAGGGGAGGGGGTGTTGTGGTGTAGAAGAAGGCGATTTCATGTTCCTGTAATCCTGAAAGTGCTGCAGTCTGTGTCCTCCCCAGGGCTGTTTCACACCTCCAACAAGGGATAAGTGCCTGCCTCTCACCGCGCAGGAAAACAGAGCACGTTTAACATTCTTATTCCACCAGCAATTAACACGCTGACTTTGTGCGAAAAACAACAAGCCTGACTCCGAATCGGGAACCCGAGCACAAATCCCGGCTAGCTCTTGTGGGATTCGCTGTATCCGCCCTGTCTTACCCAGGGGGGCTATCCGCTGATCCAACTGACAGAAGCGAGCGAGTACAGGCGCTCAATTGATGAGATTCCAGTTAACCGGTGCAGCCAAGAAGAGAGAGGCGGGGACACAGCCAATAGCTCGGGCTGAAGGGATCTGGGGGCCTCTAAATATCCACCAAGGGCTAAAAGAGTGAGAGTGCAAGCAAGCACCGGCCCACTTCCTCTATCGCTCTCCTGGGCCACGGGTGGAACAATAGTGGAGAATGAAATGGGCAGCAGCGGAGCGTCAACACGCCTTATTATAAAAGAATATGAGGATCCACATACGCTGAACCTGCATACAAAACACAGTGCTTTCATTCTTTAGAGCATTAGCTCAGATACGGCCTCACTGCAGCATGCAAAAACTGAAGTTTATACCATGAGAGGCTGCAAATAACATAATGTGCCGAAACCACAGAGTCAAAATGAAAGCAACCAAATGTCTCTGTGCAATTCTACACATCACCAACGGGTGGAGGCAACAGATTCAGGAGAGCAGCTAGAGAAAGGCTACTCTGAGTGGAAACAACACCCACCTAAGCCTTTAACCAGGGTGTCAAACTCAGTCACAGCAGGGGCCGAAATCTGAATTCAGGTCTAACCTGAGGGTCTAACAGGGTCAAGATTTACAAAACTGTCAGCCGTGTTTTCACAGGTAATGAATTATAGAGGAAACTAAACAGTGATGATAAAGGATCTTAAGATTTCTAAAAAAAAAAAAAAAGAAAGTCAAAATGATTAAATATCACAGCATTAATGTTACTGTGTGTCAATGTCAAATAAATGCTACATAAATAAATCAGTGGCTCACAATCTGAGATTAAAAGTCAACTTTACGAGTCCGAAAGGTCAAAATACAAAATTAAAAGTAAAAAAAAGGGTTTTAAAAGGCAAATATATGAGATGGAGAGTTACAGTCATGAGTTTAAAGGTCAAGATATGAGATGAAATACAAAATCAAGAGTTTAAAAAGTCAAAATAGAAGATAAAATTCTAGATCAGGAGTTTAAAAAGTGAAAATATGGAATTAAAAGTCAAAGTTAGGAGTTAAAAAGGTCACAATATCAGATAAAATTCAAAATTATGAGTCTAATATGTCAAAATATGATTTAAAATTTTAAACTATGAATATAAAAGATCAAAATGTGAGATTGAATTCAAAATAATGAGCTAGAATAGTCAAAATATGACTTATAGTCTCAAATTGTGAACCTAAAAGGTCAAAATATGAGTTGGAATATCGAATTGTGAATCTGAAAGGTCAGAATAAAGGATTAAAAGTCAACATTAGGAGTTGAAAATTTCAAAATGTGAGATAGAATTCAAAATAATGAGCTTAAAGTTTAAAATATGACTTTTCATTTAAAAGTTGTGAACCTTATAAAAATAGAAATAGAAATAGAAAGTTACAATCATGCTTTAAAGGTGAAAATATCAGATAAAATTCAAAATAATGAATCTAAAATGTCAAAATATGAGATAAAATTCTAGATCAGGAGTTAAAAAAGTGAAAATATGGGATTAAAAGTCAAAGTTAAGACTTCAAAAGGTCAAAATATGAATTAAATAAAAATTTGAACCTAAAAGGTCAAAATATGAAATAAAAAGTCAAGTTTCAGTCAAAATCTTGGGATGCAAAATGAAAATATGAAATGAAAACACAAATTAATTTCTTTCCCTCATTCCTGGCTATTTCTACTCTCTACTTCTTCAGATTTTTATGACAACAAAGATTTGTTTAAATCTTCAAGGTTAAATTTACATTTTTATACTAGAGGAAATCTGCAGACCTGTTTTGTGTGATAAAAATATGATTAATTAAAATATGAAATGATCTTGTGGGCCGGGTAAAACTGCACCGTGGGCCGCATTTGGCCCCCGGGCCTTGAGTTTGACACCTGTGCTTTAAAGGGAGAAATTAGTAAAATGTACAATAATTTCAAAAATGGATGTTTATACCACAAGAACCTGCAAATAACGTAATATCCTAAAAGTCAAAATGGAAGCAACTAAATGTCTGCAACAGATACAGAAGAGCAGCTAGAGAAAGGCTCTCTGAGTGTAAACAAGGAAAATTAAAAATATTTAAAGGATGAAACATGGCTGACACGTCAGAAAATGGCATAAAAAGTGCTGAAAAGGGGTTACAAGTCACACAAATAGGATAAGAGAGACACTGGTGGGCTGAAAGTGGCAAAAATTGGTTCAAATATGCAAAAAGTAGGAGGAAAATGGCACAAATATGTTTAAACTGGCAAAAATAGGCAGAAAAAGTGGTGAGATGCAATAAAAATGGGCAGAAATTGGAAAATCAAGTGGAGATGGGGGTGAAGTGGTGTGATTAGATTTATAGTGGCAGAAATGGGAATAAAAAGTGGTGAACATGATGACTAATGGGAAATCTGGGTTTGATAGGCAGAAAGTGGCCAGAAAGAATAACAAAAGTAGCAAAAACAAAAAAACAAACAATAAACAAACAAACAAATAAAAAAACAAAACAAAAAAAACAAGGACTAAACAAGTCAAACTGGAGTTAAAAGACAAAAATGGGTTATTAGAGACAAAACAGGTGGAAAGTGGCAGAAATTTGTCTCAAGGAGCAAAAACAGGCAGAAAAGAAGTGAAATGTCGTCAATAGTGGCAAAAAATAGGCAGGAGAGATGGTGAAATATTATTTTAAAGGTGGCAAAAGGTTTAACAACGACAAAATAGGTGGAGAGGGACTCTCTGGGTTTATCAGGGGCCATTCTCTGGTTTATCAGGGGCCATCCTCTGGGTTTATCAGGGGCCATTCTCTGGGTTTATCAGGGGCCATTCTCTGGTTTATCAGGGGCCATTCTCTGGGTTTATCAGGGGCCATTCTCTGGGTTTATCAGGGGCCATTCTCTGGTTTATCAGGGGCCATTCTCTGGGTTTATCAGGGTCCATTCTCTGGGTTTATCAGGGTCCATTCTCTGGGTTTATCAGGGGTCCATTCTCTGGGTTTATCAGGGGCCATTCTCTGGTTTATCAGGGGCCATTCTCTGGGTTTATCAGGGTCCATTCTCTGGTTTATCAGGGGCCATTCGCTGAGTTTATCAGGGGCCATTCTCTGGGTTTATCAGGGGCCATTCGCTGAGTTTATCAGGGGCCATTCTCTGGGTTTATCAGGGGCCATTCTCTGGTTTATCAGGGGCCATTCTCTGGGTTTATCAGGGGCCATTCTCTGGGTTTATCAGGGGCCATTCTCTGGGTTTATCAGGGGCCATTCTCTGGGTTTATCAGGGGCCATTCTCTGGTTTATCAGGGGCCATTCTCTGGGTTTATCAGGGGCCATTCTCTGGTTTATCAGGGGCCATTCTCTGGTTTATCAGGGGCCATTCTCTGGGTTTATCAGGGGCCATTCTCTGGTTTATCAGGGGCCATTCTCTGGGTTTATCAGGGGCCATTCTCTGGTTTATCAGGGGCCATTCTCTGGTTTATCAGGGGCCATTCTCTGGTTTATCAGGGGCCATTCTCTGGGTTTATCAGGGGCCATTCTCTGGTTTATCAGGGTCCATTCTCTGGGTTTATCAGGGGCCATTCTCTGGGTTTATCAGGGGCCATTCTCTGGGTTTATCAGGGGCCATTCTCTGGTTTATCAGGGGCCATTCTCTGGGTTTATCAGGGGCCATTCTCTGGGTTTATCAGGGTCCATTCTCTGGTTTATCAGGGTCCATTCTCTGGGTTTATCAGGGTCCATTCTCTGGGTTTATCAGGGGCCATTCTCTGGTTTATCAGGGTCCATTCTCTGGGTTTATCAGGGTCCATTCTCTGGGTTTATCAGGGTCCATTCTCTGGTTTATCAGGGGCCATTCTCTGGTTTATCAGGGGCCATTCGCTGAGTTTATCAGGGGCCATTCTCTGGGTTTATCAGGGGCCATTCGCTGAGTTTATCAGGGGCCATTCTCTGGGTTTATCAGGGGCCATTCTCTGGTTTATCAGGGGCCATTCTCTGGGTTTATCAGGGGCCATTCTCTGGGTTTATCAGGGGCCATTCTCTGGGTTTATCAGGGGCCATTCTCTGGGTTTATCAGGGTCCATTCTCTGGTTTATCAGGGGCCATTCTCTGGGTTTATCAGGGGCCATTCTCTGGTTTATCAGGGGCCATTCTCTGGTTTATCAGGGGCCATTCTCTGGGTTTATCAGGGGCCATTCTCTGGTTTATCAGGGGCCATTCTCTGGTTTATCAGGGGCCATTCTCTGGTTTATCAGGGGCCATTCTCTGGTTTATCAGGGGCCATTCTCTGGGTTTATCAGGGGCCATTTTCTGGGTTTATCAGGGGCCAATTCTGCAACAAACATATGAGTCGTGTGAGACACAGCACTCTCACAGGAAGGCTCAGAGCCCTGACTTGTAACTGTTTTAAACCGTCTGAAACGGCTGCAGTTTTGTTGTAGTTAGTGTGTGATAACAGCACACATCTTTGCATTATTTTCTAGTCGTTTATCTGCATCAGGTCTAAAATGCAGACAGGTTTCTTGGTGAAAACACAAAGTCTCATTCACCAGTCATAATGGTAACACTGTCAGAGAAAAGAGGGTCTATATAATAAAGATGTTTTCCATAAACACCCTTGTGACATGGATTCTCTGCTTTCTTCTGCTGCTCCTCTCCTGCACACTCATTTAGTCCTCTGGGCTCTCCAACCATCACAAAGGCGCTGTGGCAGCAATGCAACACATTGATGTTTATACCTGCGTATTCATACACAGGCTCAGGTAGGGGCGGGGCTGCCTGGGGGCCCCGCTGTAAGTGTGTGATTAGAGGAGAAAAGTCAGAGGCAGAGGAGAATCGAGGACACACTCACCCCTGTTAAGGTCTTTATGTTATGCAGTGCATTCTGGGCTTCAAGGGCAGCTTTCCTTGTGTAAAACGTGACAAAACAGCAGCCTGGGGAGAGAGAGAGAGAGAGAGAGAGCAGATGAGCATACAGAGCAACAAAGAGTGTTTCTCTTTTCATCTGCCTGCCATCACCTGTCGACACTGGCAGACGCTGAGTGAATGTTAAGGACGACATCCTGACGGAGAGGGAGAGATCGCTCCTGGATTTGTTTCAACGCTGATGACTGGAGCCAGAGGAGAGAGAAAACCAACGGCAGACAGCGGGGAGGAGAGAGGGGTGGCCTCTTCATTAATCCTCCAGTAATCTTTGAACACTTACTAACTCAGTCATTCAGCAAAGAAAGGATCCAATCATTTATTTATTGTTCATGCTCCCTCACTCATTCACTCACTCAGTCGCACTTACGAGGCTAATTAAGTCCCAAACTCATTCAAACACTCGAACTCTCATCGATTTAAAGATCTACAAGAGATCCAGGAGTCCGGGATAAATGTGACGGTTGATGTTGAACACATGAGCTGGATCTAGAAATGGTTTCAGTCGTTAGGGATGGGCAATGATAAATAAATATTCAAACAGTCAGCCATGTGTCTGAAATATCAGAGATTTAATTCTCCTATTATCTCATGTTAAAACTGAACTTTTCTCTTAATTCTACTGCTTTCTGGTTGTTGGCTAACCTCCATAAAAACAACCAAAGAAGAAGAAAGGAGCGACGTCTGGAGGCCCCACTGAAGGATAAAGAAAGTCACATGTTACAGCTCAATGATCAGATGATCACCTGTGTCCTCTGTTAGTCTGTCTCTGAGCACACTGGATCTAATCTGTACCACGGTATATCATTATAATAGAGTGTATTCTACTGCAGCACAAGGCAACGTAATGTTATGTAACTTAATGCAATGTTACATGATGTAACGTAGCGATACTGTACAACAGCAACACGAAACAACATTCTGTCACATGATACTGTTTTGATTGCACCGTGATGTCTATCCAAATGTAACATTACATTATGTGTCATCACATATTGTATTTTTTCATATCGTATTGTTCTATGTTGTGTTATGCTGAAGCGTGACTCAGTGGAACATAACATGATGTTCTGTTACATTAACAATCATGACGTTTTGTTACCTTTAAAATCATGACATTCTGTTACATTGAGAATCATAATGTTCTGTTACATTTACAATCATGACGTTCTGTTACATTCAGATTTATGACCTTCTGTATTATGATTATTGTAACATTTTGTATTTCACTCTAGTATGATCTCCTGACATATGATCATGTAATGTAACATGATGTTTTAACACGGTACATGGTGTTTTGTCACAGTAACATATAAAAGATGGTTTCTTGCTTGCTGTGGGTAAAAATGTTTTTTCAGGTGAAAGCTGGTGACATGAGCACTGAGTCTCATTGAATTATGGCATAAAAGTAATCAATTAGTTCTGCTGATTGGTCTCCAAACATTCTATATCTTTAACCCGTGTTTAACCTCGTTTGCTTACAAACGACTAAATAAAAGCTCCCTAATTTGCCTGCTCACTTAATCTCTCTGTAGATTCACTGAAGTTCCCCAGCACACGAGCACAGCCAAGAAAGTGGAAAGGCACAGAGGCAGAGGGATTTTGCCTCTTCATTAATCTGTGTGTAATCCCTGCAGAGTGGGGCTGAAACGCTGCAGTTTGTGGGCCATTTTCAGTCAGCACGCGAACCTGCAGACTCAGGCGAAAACCAGCGGGGGGAAATTCAGGCCAGGCGCAGACGTGTGACTCTGCTACTTTCCTCCCAGAGACAGCAGCTGTGCTTTAATTCATTTAAGAGTCACAGCTTGAACTCCTCTCTCTGCCCATGTCCTCATGTCACTTCTGACATTATTATTTAACAGCCACAGGAAATTTAGCAACATGGCCGCCCGCGTTTGATGGACAAAGATATAAAATATGGAGGACGAGCGGGCGAGGCGGTCTGCTGGAAGAACAAACAGGAGCGTTGAGATTCACGAGGCACCGTCAGGAACAACATTTTTTAAATGATGGCATGACCTTAAGCTCAGCATCGGTCTCTGACTGTGAAGCTGCTTGTTTGCGCCGTCAGATCCTCGCTGTGCCAAGGCCGACAACGCCGACATGAAAAACAAGGCCTTGTAAATGATGGAGGTTGATTTTCTAACAAAGAGAGACAGGATGCAGAAGATCACTGAATATGGTCAGAGAAACTGCGATTAAGGCGGGATCAACACGGAAAAATGACTAGGTTTTTAGTGATGGACAAACCTTACCCTGAAGGTTTGAGACTGATGGAAATGTTCAAACCATGGCATTAAAAACACCTTTACACATGTTGAACTATGCTTCTGTTCAGTGAACTTCTGTATACAGCAACTGCAGAACATGCCCTCGTGTATTACAGAAATATCAGAGCAATTAAACAGACTGGAGTTCTTGTATTTGCTCCTATGCATACAGGAAGTAGAGTTCTGAAGAGGCTGCAATATGGTGCAAGGTCACTGTTACCTTATAATATGCAAGACTGAAGTGACTTTTGGCATGCAAAATCCAGTCAGTTCAACCTGAAGTCCATGAGTAGGCCAATTTTTGAAGGAATCACTCTGTGCATTCTTGAAATCCTGTGATCTTGTTCCCCCCAAATCTAGTAATTTCATACAAAAGTGAAACTTTATGTTTGTGCAAAGTTTGAAGGATATCCCTGAAAGCATAATCATGATATTATGTTTGCAGGAATAGCACAGACGGCCGTACAGACAGACAACTAGAAAACACTGTTCCTCCAGCCCCGGGGTCTTTCTGCTGCTGAAGCACGACAAACCAATCACATTTAAAAGTTTGTCTCTGGCTAACTCACTAAATGCATGCACTTATATAACTGTGGAATTCCATTTGAGATAGCTGAGCAGCTGCATGCAAGCCTCACATCTTTAACCCTTTACCTGCTGACCCAGTTTTATATGTCCGGAGTATTATTACTGTAATTCTGTCAAAGTTTGTCTGATCATAAAAATTCCAACAGCATTAGAAAGCTGAGAATTGTGGGCATGCGCACATATATGGTTCATTACGGTACAACATCAGCAACCATATGACGTGGGCATTCATAGCAAAACACAAGAAGTATCGCAAGACCACTACACGGATTCTCACCACTGTAACTCCTCGTAAATTTGCTCAATCTAAAAAATTCCAACGCTGACAGAGAGCTGAGAATCTGTGCTTTCCAGCAATATATGATGTGTGGTATATATATTATGGTAATGTCGAACAGCACCGCGAAAACAGCAGCTTTGGCAGAAGACGAGTGAGAAAGGAGAGTGAAGGAAGAGAGTAAAAGGAGAGCGAGTGAGAGTGGTGTTTAGTTTTCAATAATAGTGTTAGATAGTGGCATTTGTGCGTGTCTGTCATGTGCAATAACAACATGTTACTGAGAATGCTGAGAATGCATTTTTCCACCTTTATCTGCACTAATTGTGGCCTATGTTTATAGTTATCTTTTGCACTGTGTTTTGCACACCCAGAGTCCTAGACTCCAAAAATGACTGCTGATTGTTCTAAACATGTATAGGTTCACATTTCAGATGTCAAATCAAAACTTCATGAGCAATAACACCATTTCTTCTCATAAAATCCATGAAAACAAATCTGTTTTTGTGTTTCTTCTTTTAAACTGCTGACAATTCCATATAATGTGCAATAATCATTAACCAGATGTTGAAAAGTCAAGTTCAAGAACTCCTGGGAAAAGGGACCAAAGCTCTCAGACTTAGGGCATTTCCTGACTATTTTACAGCCAGAATGACAAAATATGTCCAAATGGCCATTTTTAGACTCAGTAGGTAAAGGCTTAAGTCCAATCCCAAGCATCAGGTTGAGTGGTGTAAACCATGTTACCTGTTACCTGTCTGTCTGTGCAGTTTGGTGGAGGAGGGATAACGGTAGGGGACTGTTTTTCAGCCCCTTATCTCCAGTGAAGGCCAGTCTTAATGCTTCAGCAGACCAAGACATGCTGGACAATGCTATGCTTCCAACAGTGTGGCAACAGTTTGGGGAAGGCCCAATGAATGTGCCCCAGTGCACAAAGAAGGACTAGAATGACATGGTTTGATGAGGTTGGTCTGACCTCATCCCCTCCAGCACCTTCGGGGAATGCAGATTGTGAGCCAGGTCATCTGGTCCAACATCAGAGCCTGACCTCATAAATGCTCTTCCACAGAATCTCGTGGGAAGCCTCCAGAGAAGAGTGAAGGCTGTTATATGGCCAGGTGGCTGAATACTTTTGTCTATATAGTGTTTTATTCTTCCATTAAGTGACCCATGTTTTAGTCAGAAAGAAATAAAACTTGCCTGTCATCAGTCCTAGTCACAGGTTTGGCCTACATTGCTCAAACTCATCACCTGAAGAAGACCCCAGGTGTGAACCTGATTCTTCTCTTCTGTTGCATCAGAGAGTCCTGTGTTCTTTCTCTCTGCTGTTTCTGAGCCGGCGTACCCCTCAGTGACGTATGCATCACCATCTCTTTCTAAAGTTTCTGCAGGTCGACATGTTTGGCGCTTCAGCCTCCAGTGTTGCTCATCTCTTCTTCTTCTTGTGTATTTATTTGTGCACGGATGAGCGAGCCTTTGTTTACACCTTCTCTGCTGCCCCCCCCCCCTTCCGTGTTAATGACACACATCGCCTCGGCGTGAAGGCGGCCAGGCTGGTCGTGGCGCTGTCGCCCGTATCGCACACACGCCGCCCCTGATGACACTTGCCCTGCAGTGCATCTTAGTGAAATCCAACAGTGAGCATCTGGAGCAGATTTAGCACCCGAGTCCCAGAGTCCCTTTGATGGGGCTGCGAGCGTAATGGATCTGAATTCCTGCGGTGTCCTCTGGGTGCCACGGCTGTTGAAGAGTTGGCCCTTAGCCTAGCGTCAGCGACGTGATTGGTGTTGTGATTGGGATGCTGCAGTTCCTGTGTGTTAGCGGGGATATCTCTCAGCTTAGTGTTTTTTTTGAAAGCGTGAAAAGCAGCTCGAGGTGTCACTTCACTAAACCCAAAGCCCCCCACACTTTTACTATCAGTATTAATTTACCACCAAGACTTCCACACCAGCCTTTACTGGTTAAAGGCAGCGAGATAAGAGAGGAAATTAGTCACGACTGACAGACGGGGTGGAAATTTATCCAATTTATTCCATGTAGGTCACCAAACTGATAGTGCTGTTAGACAGAACACTCCCAGGATGAGTGATGGCTTACATACACTGTCAATCTGCAGAGCTACTTCATCTGCACCCTCCATGTTTCAGAAAAAAAAAAATTGGAATCACAGAGGAGAGGCAGGAGGAACAAGGGCTTATGTCTGAAATTAAGATCTTATTGATGGGCAGAGGAGGAAAAGTGAACGTAAAACTAAACAACTACTCTCAAAAAAGACTGATTAGTAATTTAAAGCCTGATTTTAGTTCCATTTCGTCCCAATAACCCCACTGGTTAGTGGCTCATCTTTACTGATTATTCAAACATTCCTAAGGTGTTTGGTGTCAGTGCGATTATTTTACTGCTCCTGATTAGTGCCGTCCTAATCTGGAATAGAAAATATTTAAAATATTTGAACGTCATTAGATGTGTCATGTTTAGTGGTTGTGCATCTAAAAAACTAAGGAAATAGCAGGAAAGTTTGTTTTTCCCCAAAAATCTTTATTTTAACTAAAACTTTCAAAGGTTACACCTTTATTAGAAATGTAGAGAATGTTGAAGTGTTACTCTTAGAAGATATTTACTAGATTCACGACCTCAGGAGAGGGGGTTTATAGAAATGAAGACTGATGGGTTTGTATGTGCATCCATCATCCATCCATCATCCATCCATCATCCATCCATCATCCATCATCCATCCATCCATCCATCATCCATCCATCCATCCATCATCCATCCATCATCCATCATCCATCCATCCATCCATCATCCATCCATCATCCATCCATCATCCATCCATCATCCATCATCCATCCATCCATCCATCATCCATCCATCATCCATCCATCATCCATCCATCCATCCATCCATCCATCCATCATCCATCCATCATCCATCCATCATCCATCCATCCATCCATCCATCATCCATCCATCCATCCATCCATCCATCCATCCATCCATCATCCATCCATCCATCCATCAGTCCATCCATCCACCCATCCATCCATCCATCATCCATCCATCCATCCATCCATCCATCCATCCATCCATCCATCATCCATCCATCATCCATCCATCCATCCATCATCCATCCATCCATCCATCATCCATCCATCATCCATCCATCCATCCATCATCCATCCATCCATCCATCCTCCATCCATCCATCCATCCATCATCCATCCATCATCCATCCATCCATCCATCCATCCATCCATCATCCATCCATCAGTCCATCATCCATCCATCCATCCATCCATCCATCATCCATCCATCCATCATCCATCCATCCATCCATCCATCCATCATCCATCCATCCATCCATCCATCCATCCATCATCCATCCATCCATCCATCCATCCATCCATCCATCATCCATCCATCCATCCATCCATCAGTCCATCATCCATCCATCCATCCATCCATCATCCATCCATCCATCCATCAGTCCATCCATCCATTATCCATCCATCATCCATCCACCCATCCATCCATCATCCATCCATCAGTCCATCATCCATCCATCCATCCATCCATCCATCATCCATCCATCCATCATCCATCCATCATCCATCCATCCATCCATCCATCATCCATCCATCCATCATCCATCCATCCATCCATCCATCCATCCATCCATCCATCCATCATCCATCCATCCATCCATCCATCCATCCATCCATCCATCATCCATCCATCCATCCATCATCCATCCATCCATCCATCCATCAGTCCATCATCCATCCATCCATCCATCCATCCATCCATCCATCCATCCATCATTCATCCATCCATCCATCCATCATCCATCCATCATCCATCCATCATCCATCCATCCATCATCCATCCATCCATCCATCCATCCATCCATCATCCATCCATCCATCCATCCATCCATACATCATCCATCCATCATCTATCCATCCATCCATCCATCATCCATCATCCATCCATCATCCATCCATCATCCATCCATCATCCATCCATCCATCCATCATCCATCCATGCAAGCATCCATCCATCCATCCTTTCATCCATCCATCCATGGATGTCTGGCTGCAGCAGCAGGATAAGGAACTCAGTCACCCCTCTCCCCCGGGACATTTTCCAGCTCCTCCAGGGGGATTCTGATAAGTTCTGAGTCCAGAGGGGATTTATAATCCCTCCAGCAGATATCAGTCTACGCTGTCCTATCATCCCAGTTGGACATGCCTGGAAGACTTCTAAAGAGAGGCGAGCAGAAGGCATCCTGATCAGATGCCTGAACCCCCTCAGCTGGATCCTTTTCATGCAGAAGAGCAGCAGCTCTAGTCCAGTCTCCTCTCAGATGTCCCAGCTCTACTAGCTTATATCCAGGATCTCATTCTTTAGAACAGAACCCAAAGCTCAGGACCCCTGGTGAAGGTTGGAGCAAAGTTTGGCTAAATTAAAGCTCCTGACTCAGCTCTCTCTTCACCACACAGCACAGGCTATTCCACAGACTCCGCCCCTGTCCATCGCTGATTCACGCTCAAATTGACCCAAAATACTTAAATTACTTTACTTGAGGTGAAACCTCTTATTCTGTCTGGGAGGAGCAACACAGCAGAGTTTATTCTGATGGCTTTAACTAGGACAACAATGTTAACCACTACTTTCATCCACTAGGAAGACCAGAATTAGACGAGCTGAAGATAGATCTTTGGTGATAAAAAGTAGATCTGGTTTTGGTTAAGTGGACTCAAAAAGACTGAACTGTTAGTGCTGGACTGTCAGATATTCTAAATTCATTACATGTCAGAATATTCATCAGTGCATTTTAAAGCAGTTGAAGTATTGACAGTGCATTCATATGAGTGTTTTACATTGATATTAATCTGACAGCATGTCTGTTTAAATCAGCTCAAAGAAAATAAATGCCTTTACTAAAACTAAGACAATAATGTAAGGACGTTTCATCGACTAGAACTGGAGCCTTTGTGCCTAAAATAGACTGAAGCTGTGAAGGTTAAAGATGACTAAAACGTGACTAAATCACACAAAAACACATAAAAAAAACGTCACTTTTAAACTTTGAAACAGCTGAACATTTTCTTTAACATAGTTAAAAAACAACAAAGTGAGGAGTTCAACATATAAATATTTTAATCATGAATACTTAATGTTGATTTTTCTTCTTTAGCTAAATGTCTTCAGTCATTTTTGTGAGTAAAGTCACAAAAATTCATGAACTGGCCCTTTAAATGAATGTAATGTAATTCTCTGCAGAAGTTCATGATTGATGAATCATATGAGACTTTTACATCCTCATCATCAGTGCTGCAAAATATCTGAGCATTTTCAATAAACATTGAAATAATTGGAGCTGTTCTAACTCGGGTTATCAATAGATTAACATTTTTAATCAAGATTAATCTCACATCTTCCATAGTTAAATGTAAATTAGTTGCATCATTTTTTTTTATCTGCTCTTAAAGTGACAAACAGCAACATCTTTAATTTAAATACGGTTATCAACAATAGTGGAGAAAAATTTTTTCTTTATGCAGATGTTTGTTCATGTCAACGACACAAAACGGAAAATTAAAAATTCTCTAGATGATGATACTCAACGTGTGGCTCTTTTATTTATTCATCGTAAAAAAGGGAAACTTATTTGCCCCTTCTTCCCTATTTTTTGCCACTTTTTTCCAATTTGTGCCCATTTTCACAATTTCTTGCCACTTTTTGCCCGTTTATGCTACCTTTTGCCATTAAATACCACTAGTTTCCTTGTTGCCCATTTTAGCCACTTCTTTTTGCCACTTTTTTTTTCCCATTTTTGATTTTTTTCACATTTGGTTTGCCAATTTTTGCCCATTTATGCTATCTGTTGCCATTAAATACCACTAGTTTCCTTTTTTTCTCTATGTTTGCAGCTTTTTTTGCTGCTCTTCTTTCCCATTTTTGCCCTGTTTCACCATCCTTTTGCCTCTTTTTGCTCATTTAGAATACCTATTGCTATTAAATACCCATTTTTTCCATTGTTTTTTCCATTTTTGAAACATCTTTTTGCCATTTTTTTCCAATTATTGCCACTTTTATCCCATTCTTGCCCTTTTTCACTTTTTTTGCCACTCTTCACCCATTTAAGCTACCTTTTGCCATTAAATACGAATTGTTTCCTATGTTTTGCCCATTTTTGCCCCTCTTGACTGCCTTTTGCCCATTTTCGTCACTTTTCACTCTTTTTTTTGCCACTTTTGGACCATTTTTTTCAGCTGTAACTCATCCTTTTTAACTTCTCACCCATTTTTGCTATTTTCTGACTCTTTTTCCACTTCTTCTTCCTATTTTCACCCCTTTTCATCCATTTTTCCAGCTTTTTGACTATTTTTGCCATCTTTAATGTATTTATTTTCATTGCTTCTTTAAGCTATTTTTGCCACTTCTCACCATTTAGGCTCTTGCAAAGGTATTTTCAACAGTTTGGTTCTTTGGTTGGGTAACACTGATCTAGATTAAGCTCAAAGATCCTGAACGTTCCAAAAACAAGCCCAACAGATGGAGATACTGAACTTAATGTACCATTACTGGATAATATCACAATTCAGTGTCAAACTTAGACTTCTATTAATACAACATATTAATGCAACTGTGACATCAGTAAAATACTAATCACATTTACTCAACTATTAATTTTGTTTTACTTTTATTCATTTAAATCTATCTACAGAACTTGTTATTATTATAAGAGTGCACAGACTTAATGTTAGCACAGGTCTGCTGGTATGTAGGGATAAAGTCTGAATTCAGGACCTTCACCTTAAAGCAGAGTACTTTTAAGGATTTGTAAGAGGATTCATCATGTCTTGATTCTTCAGATCATAGAAAAGTTACAGATTCAATCTCAACCTGTTCTTTCTTCTTAAATAAAGGAGACCCACACTCTAACAATGCTTGTTAGCCTGATACTTTGCAGAGCTGCTTCACTCTCAGGCTCACCTTAACACCTCTGCTCCTGTCCTGCTCTCTCTCCTGCTCCTCCTCATGATGCAGCTGTACATTCAGCAGACCGTCTCCTATAGGCACTGCAGAGTCTTTGACATTTTTGCAGCATCTTGATTGACTTTTTTTTTTTTAATTTGACGTTTATTTACAGATCAGGCGATCTTTTTTGGGCACTTTCAGTTTCAAGCAGGAGCTGAGTGTGGGTGGGAGGGGGGTAAACGGACCTTTAGAAGACGTGATCAGACCAGTCAACTGTCATTATTAAGGGGCAGCGCCACTACGGAGCCGGTACACCGCATAAATACATAAATAGTGTGTTGGCTCACCGGGATAAAGCCCCCGATGCCAGATTGCCAGTCCATTCCTGTCTGCAGAGTTGTCTGAGTGTCTCCGCTGTAAACAATCCAGCATGGTCTGCCTTTGGCTAGGGGGGCAGCTCTCTGCTTTGCCGGTGTGCTTGTCCATCAAGCGGTCTGGGGTATTTAAGACTATACAAACTCCGGGTGACTCAGATCACGTCGGCAGTAGGAGCAAATAACTTCCGCCTTATCTGGCATGATCTGAAAGCTGAACCTGTCATCCAAAAGTCTGTCCTGGATCCATTTCTGCTCGCTTGCACTGCATCACAACGGCGCCACTTGTTAATTGTGCAACAAAAAAATAGTGGTGTTAAAAGTAATTTGAGTTAACACAATATTAACGCGTTACAGCCCTAGTTCTAACTAATCATAGAAAAACTTGATGCAGTCCAACATTTCTGACATGCTTTTTCTGGTTATAAACACAGTAAGGAGTTAAAACATCCATATGATTAACCAGAATTATTTTTAAAATGTGCAAAATGTTGATTTTTTGGGAGTAACCTTCAAAGTAAGGAGTAAAAAGCACGGATTGGCCCTTTAAATAAACAAATGTATATTTAACGTCTCCAAACAGCCTGCATGGAGCCGCTTTATGATTTCCCTTGGAGACGAGTTAACTTTTGACCGTGTTCATTAGACTTCCTGCATGCTCGCTGCAGAGTGAATACTGTGTGTACAAGCGGGAGCCTTTTAGCACTGCCTCAGTATTGTACATTATAATTTCATTATAATTCCAATTGCACCTGCGTTCAAGCCTCGGCCCCTTGTGTGCGATTAGCAATTCCAATAGCACTGTTTGAGGGTTAGCTGCTAGCTCTGCACCGTGAATTATGATTCCTTTGGCAATCTTTTTTATACATCTGTATATGGGAGGGTTTAGCATGTGGAGCTAGCATTAGCGATTCTGACAGTGTGTAATATGCAGGGGAGGGTTGGCTGTTAGCGCTGCGTTAGCCGCTGTGTGTTGTGATTCCCGTGGTGTAGCCGGACCTGGGAGCCATGCGGCGTGTGACGGATCGTCCCAGGTGGTGGGCTGTCAAGACGAGGATCAAAGAGCAGCCGAGTGGACCCCACACATTTCCACACGGAGACACGCTCTCTGCAACCTGTTTAAGAGTCAGCACACTCCCGACTCTCACACAAAGCTGCAGAATAAGAGCGCAGGTTTTATTTTAAGTGAAGTCAGCATGCGAGCCTTTATTTACGGGGAGAGACGGTCTTGGACGAGTGAAAAAAGCCGCAGACGAGCGTTAATAAGCTCTTTCCATCAATTTGTGTGCATGCGTCTCTCGTCGCAGCACAAACATTTACCTGAAGGCCGAAGAGGGCTCCGAGCGGGGACGCTCGCTCTGCTTGTGCTGTTGAAGAGGGACGCTCAAAAACACACAGCAGAGATGCAAACGCACACAAACTGGAGGGGGAAAAATCTATTAGACTCTGATGTGTGTGTTTGGAGGAGCGAGGCTGTCGGAGAAAAGAGGGGCAGAAGAAGAGAGACGACGAGCCGAGAGGAGAGGAGGAGTGGCTGTGAGCGGAATAGAGAGCAGAGGAGGGAGATGCCTCTTCATAAATGCTTCATGGCTGCTGAAGGGAGCCTTTGACTGGAGCCGAGACCCGGGCTGACCCCGCCTCTGTCAACACACACGCCCCCCTCCAACAAAGGGTCGACCCTCAGAGTCAACATAGTGGGCTGGGACAGCACCGACCATGAAGGGTTTAAAATTAACCAGACTGAGGACAGGATGGATGGATGATGGATGGATGGATGGATGGTTGGATGATGGATATAACAGTATAACTAGGGGTGCATGATCGGGCCGATAACTGTAAATTATTACGTCATTCTTATTGGTCCGATATCATGACAACGAGCCCCGGTAACACATATATATTTTTGTCAGCACAGCAGTGCTGGCGTTTGTTTTCTTTCTCACGAGACTACACATTCCGAAACAGCAGGTGGCGCCGCAGTACACGACCTGCACCAAAGCACCAAAGAAGAAGAGAAAGTAGCTGCCCCTGTGCTAAAATGCTAACAACACGGTGGCGTTACTCAGTATTTACAGGGAGGATAACACGACCGTGTGTTGAATTTGCCCTGCAAAGGTCGCAAAGAGTAGAAAGAAGTCCTCGACGGATCTTCTAAGTCACTTAAGAGTCATCATCCTAACAACGTTAAAACAAAGCGGCAGCAGCCACTAGCCTCAGCCGCGGGCATTAGCAGGCATTGAAAACTGCAGAAAGTTTGCCAGAGCCAAAAGGCCCAACGCTATAATAACAAAATCAGTCTGACAGCCTCCTGATCCATCTACCTTCACAGACGTGTACCTGCCTGCTCTGTTTGCTTTCATTCAGTCTGATCCACGTTAGGAACAGAAGTTAGCCACAGACCACTGTGGACTTTACATTCTTAACTATCTCTGATATGACTTATGTCAGTGCATATTTTTAATCTTCATGTAAAACATCAGCCCGCTTTAACTCTGGCTCAAGCAAAAAAAAAAAAAACAGACCCCCCAACAGCCTGTTATCATTTGGTTCTATGGGGGAAAACTGTCTGTCAGTTGTTTGCTGTACCTGGTACACAAATGTTTAACTAAAAAAGTTACTAAAATAACAGTTATAAAGTCAGAATAGTTCTTTGTTTTTTGAAAAACACGAGTGATATTAGTTAAAATGAGTTATAAATATCTTTGCTCACTACATATTAACCCCTTCTTACCCCCAGACGTGCATAAACACATCAAATAAACTTCTTCTGTTAAATCAACAATTGAAAAAATATATCAGTTATTATCAGTTATCGGTCATCAGGAGTAGGAAATTATCGGTATCGGTTCAAAAAAATACTTATCGTGCATCATTAAGTATAACAGTAGCATGGATGGATGGATGGTTGGATGGATGGATAAAGGATGGATGATGAATGGATGATGGATGGATGGATGGTTGGATGGATGGATGGATAATGGATGGATAATGGTTGGATGGATGGATGGATAATGGATGGATGATGGATGGATGGATAATGGATGGATGGTTGGATGGATAATGGATGGATAATGGATGGATGATGGATGAATGGATGGTTGGATGGATGGATGGATGATGGATGGATGAATGGATGGTTGGATGGATGGATGATGGATGGATGGATGGTTGGATGGATGGATAATGGATGGATGATGGATGGATGGATGGTTGGATGGATGGATGGATGATGGATGGATGATGGATGGATGATGGATGGATGATGGATGAATAGATGGTTGGATGGATGGATGGATAATGGATGGATGATGGATGGATGGATGGTTGGATGGATGGATGGATAATGGATGGATGATGGATGGATGGATGGTTGGATGGATGGATGGATGATGGATGGATGATGGATGAATAGATGGTTGGATGGATGGATGGATAATGGATGGATGATGGATGGATGGATGGTTGGATGGATGGATGGATGATGGATGGATGATGGATGGATGGATGGTTGGATGGATGGATGGATGATGGATGGATGATGGATGGATGATGGATGGATGGATGGTTGGATGGATAATGGATGGATAATGGATGGATGATGGATGAATAGATGGTTGGATGGATGGATAATGGATGGATGATGGATGGATGGATGGTTGGATGGATGGATGGATGATGGATGGATGGATGGTTGGATGGATGGATGGATGGATGGTTGGATGGATGGATGGATGGATGGATGGATGGATAATGGATGGATGATGGATGGATGCTTGGGTGGATGATGGACCAGGTCCAACCTGCACAGCATGTTTCTTCTTCTACATCTAATTACTGAAAAAGGCCTTATTCCAGTTATTTCCATTAAAGTTGGGACGCTCATTCCTCGCCAGCTGAGGTGTTCGGGTCATCTGAGTTAAAGCAGAGACTAATCTGCTTAAAAGACTTTCATTAGCTGCAGATTCAGCAGACAGAGAATTTCTCCTTCCTTAAAAGCTTCGTTGGAGTGATTTTTTTAATTTGCTTTATTGGTTTGTCGACAAGATATACAGCAGCAGAGAAACGTCCACGCCAGTTCTGATACCAAGAGCCCCGATCAGTCCACTCACACAGGTGATCAATGATCTGCAGCCGGAAGAATACCAAGGCTGTGTGCAGAAATAGCATGAAGCAGTAGGGACGAGGGTTGGCACCTCCCAGGCCAGGACCATTACTGGGAAACGATGGACTGTAGAATGGATTATAGCAGCTTTAAATGTACTCTCTAGATAAAAAAATGTTCCTAAGATTACATTTTAGTCGTCTTTTTAAATCTATTTTAGGCACAAAGGCTCCAGTTCTAGTCGATGAAACGTCCTTACATTATTGTCTTAGTTTTAGTAAAGGCATTTATTTTCTTTCAGCTGATTTAAACAGACATGCTGTCAGATTAATATCAATGTAAAACACTCATATGAATGCACTGTCAATACTTCAACTGCTTTAAAATGCACTGATGAATATTCTGACATGTAATGAATTTAGAATATCTGACAGTCCAGCACTAACAGTTCAGTCTTTTTGAGTCCACTTAACCAAAACCAGATCTACTTTTTATCACCAAAGATCTGTCTTCAGCTCGTCTAATTCTGGTCTTCCTAGTGGATGAAAGTAGTGGTTAACATTGTTGTCCTAGTTAAAGCCATCAGAATAAACTCTGCTGTGTTGCTCCTCCCAGACAGAATAAGAGGTTTCACCTCTCTATTTGTAAGAACCTCATACACTGCTCCTTAAAACACTGAACTGTTCCTTTAAAGGTTGCTTCTTAAAACACTGAACTGTTCCTTTAAAGGTTGCTTCTTAAAACACTGAACTGTTCCTTTAAAAGTTGCTCCTTAAAACACTGAACTGTTCCTTTAAAAGTTGCGCCTTAAAACACTGAACTGTTCCTTTAAAAGTTGCGCCTTAAAACACTGAACTGTTCCTTTAAAAGTTGCTCCTAAAAACACTGAACTGTTCCCTTAAAAGTTGCTCTTAAAACACTGAACTGTTCCTTTAAAAGTTGCTCTTAAAAACACTGAACTGTTCCTTTAAAAGTTGCTCTTAAAAACACTGAACTGTTCCTTTAAAAGTTGCGCCTTAAAACACTGAACTGTTCCTTTAACAGTTGCTCTTAAAAACACTGAACTGTTCCTTTAAAGTTTGCTTCTTAAAACACTGAACTGTTCCTTTAAAAGTTGCTCTTAAAAACACTGAACTGTTCCTTTAAAGTTTGCTTCTTAAAACACTGAACTGTTCCTTTAAAAGTTGCTCCTAAAAACACTGAACTGTTCCTTTAAAAGTTGCTCCTAAAAACACTGAACTGTTCCTTTAAAAGTTGCTCCTAAAAACACTGAACTGTTCCTTTAAAAGTTGCTCTTAAAAACACTGAACTGTTCCTTTAAAAGTTGCTCCTAAAAACACTGAACTGTTCCTTTAAAAGTTGCTCTTAAAAACACTGAACTGTTCCTTTAAAAGTTGCTCTTAAAAACACTGAACTGTTCCTTTAAAAGTTGCTCTTAAAACACTGAACTGTTCCTTTAAAGGTTGCTTCTTAAAACACTGAACTGTTCCTTGAAAAGTTGCTCTTAAAACACTGAACTGTTCCTTTAAAAGTTGCTCTTAAAAACACTGAACTGTTCCTTTAAAAGTTGCTCTTAAAACACTGAACTGTTCCTTTAAAGGTTGCTTCTTAAAACACTGAACTGTTCCTTGAAAAGTTGCTCTTAAAAACACTGAACTGTTCCTTTAAAGGTTGCTCTTAAAAACACTGAACTGTTCCTTTAAAGGTTGCTCTTAAAAACACTGAACTGTTCCTTTAAAGGTTGCTCTTAAAAACACTGAACTGTTCCTTTAAAGGTTGCTCTTAAAAACACTGAACTGTTCCTTTTAAAGTTGCTCTTAAAAACACTGAACTGTTCCTTTAAAGGTTGCTCTTAAAAACACTGAACTGTTCCTTTAAAAGTTGCTCTTAAAAACACTGAACTGTTCCTTTAAAAGTTGCGCCTTAAAACACTGAACTGTTCCTTTAACAGTTGCTCCTAAAAACACTGAACTGTTCCTTTAAAGGTTGCTTCTTAAAACACTGAACTGTTCCTTTAAAAGTTGCTCTTAAAAACACTGAACTGTTCCTTTAAAGTTTGCTTCTTAAAACACTGAACTGTTCCTTTAAAAGTTGCTCCTAAAAACACTGAACTGTTCCTTTAAAAGTTGCTCCTAAAAACACTGAACTGTTCCTTTAAAAGTTGCTCCTAAAAACACTGAACTGTTCCTTTAAAAGTTGCTCCTAAAAACACTGAACTGTTCCTTTAAAAGTTGCTCCTAAAAACACTGAACTGTTCCTTTAAAAGTTGCTCTTAAAAACACTGAACTGTTCCTTTAAAAGTTGCTCTTAAAAACACTGAACTGTTCCTTTAAAAGTTGCTCTTAAAACACTGAACTGTTCCTTTAAAGGTTGCTTCTTAAAACACTGAACTGTTCCTTGAAAAGTTGCTCTTAAAAACACTGAACTGTTCCTTTAAAAGTTGCTCTTAAAAACACTGAACTGTTCCTTTAAAAGTTGCTCTTAAAACACTGAACTGTTCCTTTAAAGGTTGCTTCTTAAAACACTGAACTGTTCCTTGAAAAGTTGCTCTTAAAAACACTGAACTGTTCCTTTAAAGGTTGCTCTTAAAAACACTGAACTGTTCCTTTAAAGGTTGCTCTTAAAAACACTGAACTGTTCCTTTAAAGGTTGCTCTTAAAAACACTGAACTGTTCCTTTAAAGGTTGCTCTTAAAAACACTGAACTGTTCCTTTTAAAGTTGCTCCTAAAAACACTGAACTGTTCCTTTAAAAGTTGCTCTTAAAAACACTGAACTGTTCCTTTAAAAGTTGCTCTTAAAAACCCTGAACTGTTCCTTTAAAAGTTGCTCTTAAAAACACTGAACTGTTCCTTTAAAAGTTGCTCTTAAAAACACTGAACTGTTCCTTTAAAAGTTGCTCTTAAAACACTGAACTGTTCCTTTAAAGGTTGCTCTTAAAAACACTGAACTGTTCCTTTAAAAGTTGCTCTTAAAAACACTGAACTGTTCCTTTAAAGGTTGCTCTTAAAAACACTGAACTGTTCCTTTAAAAGTTGCTCCTAAAAACACTGAACTGTTCCTTTAAAAGTTGCTTCTTAAAACACTGAACTGTTCCTTTAAAAGTTGCTCTTAAAAACACTGAACTGTTCCTTGAAAAGTTGCTCTTAAAAACACTGAACTGTTCCTTTAAAAGTTGCTCTTAAAACACTGAACTGTTCCTTTAAAGGTTGCTCTTAAAAACACTGAACTGTTCCTTTAAAAGTTGCTCTTAAAAACACTGAACTGTTCCTTTAAAGGTTGCTCTTAAAAACACTGAACTGTTCCTTTAAAAGTTGCTCCTAAAAACACTGAACTGTTCCTTTAAAAGTTGCTTCTTAAAACACTGAACTGTTCCTTTAAAAGTTGCTCTTAAAACACTGAACTGTTCCTTTAAAGGTTGCTCTTAAAAACACTGAACTGTTCCTTTAAAAGTTGCTCTTAAAAACACTGAACTGTTCCTTTAAAAGTTGCTCCTAAAAACACTGAACTGTTCCTTTAAAGGTTGCTCTTAAAAACACTGAACTGTTCCTTTAAAGGTTGCTCTTAAAAACACTGAACTGTTCCTTTAAAGGTTGCTCTTAAAAACACTGAACTGTTCCTTTAAAGGTTGCTCTTAAAAACACTGAACTGTTCCTTTAAAGGTTGCTCTTAAAAACACTGAACTGTTCCTTTAAAGGTTGCTCTTAAAAACACTGAACTGTTCCTTTTAAAGTTGCTCTTAAAAACACTGAACTGTTCCTTTAAAAGTTGCTCTTAAAAACACTGAACTGTTCCTTTAAAAGTTGCTCTTAAAAACACTGAACTGTTCCTTTAAAAGTTGCGCCTTAAAACACTGAACTGTTCCTTTAACAGTTGCTCTTAAAAACACTGAACTGTTCCTTTAAAGGTTGCTCTTAAAAACACTGAACTGTTCCTTTAAAGGTTGCTCTTAAAAACACTGAACTGTTCCTTTAAAGGTTGCTCTTAAAAACACTGAACTGTTCCTTTAAAGGTTGCTCTTAAAAACACTGAACTGTTCCTTTTAAAGTTGCTCTTAAAAACACTGAACTGTTCCTTTAAAAGTTGCTCTTAAAAACACTGAACTGTTCCTTTAAAAGTTGCTCTTAAAAACACTGAACTGTTCCTTTAAAAGTTGCGCCTTAAAACACTGAACTGTTCCTTTAACAGTTGCTCCTAAAAACACTGAACTGTTCCTTTAAAGGTTGCTTCTTAAAACACTGAACTGTTCCTTGAAAAGTTGCTCCTAAAAACACTGAACTGTTCCTTTAAAAGTTGCTCCTAAAAACACTGAACTGTTCCTTGAAAAGTTGCTCTTAAAAACACTGAACTGTTCCTTTAAAAGTTGCTCCTAAAAACACTGAACTGTTCCTTTAAAAGTTGCTTCTTAAAACACTGAACTGTTCCTTTAAAAGTTGCTCTTAAAAACACTGAACTGTTCCTTTAAAAGTTGCTCTTAAAACACTGAACTGTTCCTTGAAAAGTTGCTCTTAAAACACTGAACTGTTCCTTTAAAGGTTGCTCTTAAAAACACTGAACTGTTCCTTTAAAAGTTGCTCTTAAAAACACTGAACTGTTCCTTTAAAAGTTGCTCCTAAAAACACTGAACTGTTCCTTTAAAGGTTGTTGCCACTGAGGACTTCATAGGTAACCTCTGCAGTCTTGAACCTGCTGCTCCATTCAGGCGTCTGGGGCTGAATCAGGCCTGGCTTTGGGAGGTCTGGAGAGCTGCAGGTGGAGGTGGAGAACGGTGAAAGGAGCGATGCCCCGTGGTCGTGCAGAATGGCGGCATGCTTTATTAGAAGAGGAAAAAGAAACACGGGGAGGGGGTGGTATCACACAGCTTCACCCTTAGCCCTTCCACCCGAGGCCGGCTGCAGCTCTCCCAGTGACTCTGTCTTTTTTCTTCTTCCTCCATCACTCCGTTTCCCTTTTCCTTCCCCTCCACACTCCTTTTGACCCCTGGGGTTCCACTCAGCCGCTGACCCACATTAACTACACTCTGCTGCAATTACAGCACGCTCGGGCCTCTGGGTGGCCTGGGATACATTCTCCATCCTCCCCCTCCCACTGCTCGCTCTTCGCTGACTGTGCAGCTGTGAAAATGCCCCTTAATCTGTATAATTTATGTGTGTCAAAGAGCTGCTGAGTGACAGCGGCGAGAGGCGGGGGAAAAAATGACAGTGAACACATTCTGGATTTGACAGTGCAATAAAGAACAGATTGTCTGATGGAAAAATAGAGAAGAGGGATGAGTGGAGGGCTTCAAACAATGCCGCATCTCTGACGGCCATTTGGCTGACGTTCTAATCCTGTCAACGCAGGAATCGGTCCAGCTTGCAGCACTTCACAAATCTGTACAATCCACTGGTTACTTTGGTGGAAAAGCACCAATGTCATCCTCCCTCTCTCTCCCCTCCCTCGCTGCAAAGACAACAAGAGCACTTTCCGGAAATCAAAGCCGCTTTCTGGCCGACCCCGAAGAGTAGAGGAAAATATTCCAGCTCTGCAACTTCTCTCCTAAGTGAGCAGCTCTGAGGCATGCAGCAGGATAAACATGAAGACACACAAATGAGCTGGAGCTCCACACACACACACACACACACATACACACGGTCTCCCATTAAAATCCACCTGCAGCTGCTCACTAATTGGGCCTGGGTAGCCGGCTAAGAAAGCTAACGTCTAGTTAAGGCGATATAATTGGCCGCTCTGCTTTAGGAAAGAATGAAATCAGTTCTCAGTCTCAGGTCGGCCCCCGTCTCCACTGAATCCATTAGAGCTGATAATTGTCTCGGACGGGGAAGCGTTCGTCAGCGTTGATAGAAAGGATGCACTTATAGTGAAGATTCAATGTGTGCAATTGAACAAATGTAAGTCCCGAAATGTGCAATCAGAGCAGCGCAGGCAGAGATTTTTATCTGAGCAGAGACTGAAAACCAGCCTGAGCGTGGAAAGGACAATGGAGACGAGCATTAGAAATTAACATCTTTAAAGTATTAAAATCAGGACTGATGGTAAAGTTCCTGAATAAACCGAGCAGACACTAGGAGCACCTTAAGATAATGAGTCAGAAAATGTTTGTCTTTTGTCTTTTAAATTAGATTTGTTTATTTGGATGGATGCATGCGTTTCATCAATGCTAAAGGAGATTCAACTTTCAGCTGTTTCATTATCACACACACAATAAAGCCATGGATACACTAAAACAAAAATACAAGAGAAAAATGTGTGCAAGGTAAAATATTCTGCACATCTCTTTATTACTTTACTGTTATATACTGTAAAAAAAATCACTGTGCTAAAATATGCATTAGTTAATGTAAATCATCGTCTCTACCTCATGCAAGTCTGCCATATCATTGCACATTTACACTTTTGATTATGTCCAGTCAGCATTCCTGCACCCTTTGCACACGTTGCAACAATGCCATCAGCGCACACAGGCTCGTAAATACGAGCTAACGGACATAGCAAGAGCGTGTGCATATTCAAATCTTGATTTTTGTACTTTTTCCAGTTTTATTCACTCTCATTTATGTTTTATAATTCCTGTGCATTAAGAGCAACTATATTTGGCCTATAAAGCTGCTTCTGCTTCTTAAGGAGGAGGGCTGTAAAAACGCTTTGGTGCATCAAAGCTACAACATGCAGTTTTCAAAGTAGGTGACCACTAGATTTCACACTTTTGCACCAGTCTCTCCAAACCAAACAGGGCAGCCTGGCTGCAAACCGCAGATTTCAGACAACACCTAATGCAAACTGTGAGACCATGTCTCTGCCGCTCTCTGGGCAAAAAGAAGTTGGAAAAATGATTGAAAAGTTGCAAAAATTGTAAAAAAAAATTGCAAAGTACAGTTATAAAGCAGCAGGAATTAGTTTAAAGTGGCAAAAGAAGTGGCAAAGATGGACAAAAGCAGCAAAAATGGGTTAAAAGTGGTAAAGTATGGCAAAAAAGGGAAAAAAGCAGAGTAAATGGGTTAAAAGTAGTAAAAAGAAGTTGCAAGTGGCTAAAAAAATGGCAGAAAAATGGGCAAAATAGGGCAGAAGCAGCAACAATTGGTTAAAATTGGCAGAAACATTCACAAAGCAGCAAAAAATAGTTAAAAACGCCAAAAAGGTGTTGCAAGGATGGACCACAAGTTGCAAAAAAAAAAGTGGCAAAAATGGGTTTTAAGTGGCAACGACAAATAGAAATGGACAGAAATGTGACCAAAGCACTAAAAATGTTCCATAACGAAGTAACGAAGATCGGCCTAAAGTTGTAAAAAAACGGCAAAAAATGGGTTAGAAGCAGCCAGAGTGGCAAAAACATGCAAAAAGCAGCAACAATGGGTTAAAGTGGCAACAAGAAGAAGCAAAGAGGCTAACAAGCAGTCGAACAGGGTTAAAAGGAAAAATGAATCAATACTTCTACATCAGAACCAAACCGTAGCATTCCACACCTTCTAGCTCCATAATGACGTAACTATTAGCGAGGATGCTAGCACCAACGCTAGAGATGTAACTCTGACATCACTAATAAATCCAGACTGTTGAGGGCTTTTCTCTGGTTTATCAGGGCTAAAATAAAGTCTCAGTCTTTATTCATCACAGCAGAACGCTGACTGACAGCTCACAGTGATCCTGCAAATATCATTGGCTAGCATCAACACGCTAATGCTAGCTAATCAGAATCCTCCTGTGCTGTAATGATGAAGATGTTCTTCCCAGTCAGCAGCATTACTGACCCATAGACGTGGTCGATACTGTCATGGTGTTCAGGAGGAGGCCTGCCTCTGCTGTGGATTCATGTAAACACTGGATGACTGACGCAGCTCTGATCTGAAAACCGTCTCTGAGCTGGAGAAGGCTCCACCAGGACAAAAACTGACCCTCTCAGTCAGTATTTCTGATTCCCTCTGGCTCTGTTGGAAACGTGTTATTCTGAGGAGACTGAGAGTGAAATGCTCGGTGCTGCAGCTCAGCGTAGTGGTCAACAGCAGCTGCTCTCCAAAGCTGTTTCATTCTGCCCTCCAGGCCCCTGCGCTGGTTCTTCACTTTGAAATCTTTGATCCCTGATCCTGATCCCTGATGCCCTGGTTTCATGGTTTTTGTTGATTTTTAGTTTTAGGTTGCGTTTGAGTTGTTATTAATCAGTTTTCTAGCTCAGTGGTTCTCAAACGGTCTAAAGGTTCACTAGTGAGCCTGAGACCAGTCTAGGTGTGCCCTGGATCTGTCTGGACCCCTGATAAGCCCAGAGCATGGACCCTCCCCAGCTGTGATTTATTGATGAGTGTGTGTGTTGATCAGTAGCATTGGTGCTAGCATCCTGGCTAACAGTTAGCTCATTTGGCGAGCTATCATTGAGTTGAAATGATCGTTATTCATGCTACTTTTAACCAAGTTAACCCATTTTTCTACCCATTTTGCCACTAATTTTGCCAACTTAAACCATTTTGGCTGCTTTTTTGCAGTTTTGCAAATTTTTAAAATACTTTTGACCCTTTTTTTTTCTTGCAACTTTTTGCCACATTTAACCCATTTCTGCTACCTTTTTGACAGTTTTTGCCTACTTTTGCTATTATTTGGACATTTTATGCCAATTTTTTTTAACACTTTTTACCATTTTTAAGCAACTTTAACCCTTTCTTGCCACTTTTTTTGCCACCTGTAACCTATTTTGTCACCTTGTTGACACTTTCAACCCATTTTTGCCACCTTCTTGCTAATTTTCACCCACTTTGCCTTTGTTTGGCCACTTTTTTGCCTAATTTTGCTCATTTTTTAATCACTTTTAAACCATTTCTGCTACCTTTTTACAACATTTAACCCTTTAGTCCACTTGTAACCCATTTTTGTCACCTTTTTGACACTTTCAACATGTTTTGCCACTATTAACCAATTTTTTGGCCCCTTATGCCAATTGTTAACTATTTTTTACTTTGTTTTGCCGCTTTTTACCCTATTTTCCATGTTTTATCATCACTTTAACCAATTTTTGCCACCTTTCAGGCACCTTTTGCCCACTTTTGCCCCCCCAGTTGTCTGGGCCCTAGACCCCTCTCCCCTTTATCCCCCTTATGGACCACCTTGACTGTTCAATTATTTAACAGTCTGTTTTGTATTGATATGAAAATGGTGCCTTGATATTTTGGCGTAACCTTAGGCGGCCTTGGGTGAAAAAGTTTGAAAACCACTGGTCTGTTTAGGTTTGGGGTGAATTTCATTTCAGAGAATCTCACATGAAGCTGTATGCACAGGGCAGCTGTATGATGAGCTGTTTGAGGTCATTTTAGATCAATATTTAGCTTTTTCAGCCTTTGATAGTTAATGCACCGTTATTGTGCAGCTGACTCTTAACTTCACCATCATAAATGCACTCCTACTATAAAAAGCTGATTTTGAGGCTTTATCCAAGCTTGTAATGATTTCCCAAACCTTATGATTGTTGTTTCTGACATTTCAGGTTTGAGGAGTTTTAAAAACGACGCCTGATGGTAAATCTATTCCAGGTATCCGGGTCAAACACTTATCAGGAAAGCCCTCTCTACAGGGGCATTATCGATCGTACTTTTTACCTTTCAAGCGGGTTTATCTGAAGCGTGGCAGCATCTTTGGTTGCCAAACACTCGTGGTTGTGTCATTGCTCCCGCTCTCCCCCAGAGATCAGCTGTCAGTCAGAGCGTGTGGGTGGCGGCGGCCCGTCTGTCTTCCTCACATTTAAAGGTTCGATTTCTCTACAGGTGCCTCTTTTGTCTGAGTTTCAGCCGTGGTGTTTGGACTGTAGGCTGGATCACTTTTGTGCTGCAGTAATCATCCACAGCCAGCAGAAAATGGATGTTTTATTTTGGAGAAAATGTCAGAGATTATTGGTTTTGGCTGAGTGAAAAATATCTAACAGAGTTTTCAAAACAATTTCAGATCAGTTGAAGAGATAGACGCCTGGGTTTGTGGTTAACTTGGTATCAAAAAAGCCCAGATTGCATAAAAAGAAGCACGGCTTCATCTTGTTTCTGCATCAGAACAAAAATCAGATCACGTAATTGTTGTTTCAATCACTGGAGCTAAAATCACTGAGTCACATTAAGCAGGAAAACCTGCAGCTGAAAGGAAAGAAGAAACGTTTACATGCACAAACATTGCATTAGAAAAGTTAAATATTGTTGCTCTGCATGCCTCGCCATCTTTAGGTGTTTTTAGAAAGCAGCTCCAGAGATTCAGCGTGAAAATCTGAAACTGGAAAGGAGCGTAATGGCGCCGTTAAGACGCTGTTAAATATGTAAGACATAATAGAAACAGAATCCAATTACATTCTGTCTAGTAATCATTTAGGCGTTGTGTTATTTGCAGGTTGGATGGATACCATCACTTTAATCTGATAAATTCTGCTGATGACTCTCTTCCATTCAGATTAAATTACACACAGTTAATTTCTCCTCTGATTCATCTTATTTGTAAATGGGTTAAAAGCAGCAAAAAGAAGTTGCAAAACTGGAAGCAAGTGGCAAAATAAGGCAGGAGCAGCAACAGTTGGTTAAAACTAGCAGAAACATTTACAAAGCAGCAAAAATTGGTTAAAAGTGCCATAAAGAAGTTGCAAAGATGGGCCACAAGTTGCAAAAAAATGGCAAAAATGGGTTAATTGTGCAATAACTAGTACAAACTGACAGAAATCTGCACAAAGCTGCAAAAATTGGTTAAAAGTGCCATGAAGAAGTTGCAAAGATGCACAAAGCTGCAAAAGTTGTTTGATAGTGGCTAAAAGAAGTTGCATTGCAAAAATGGCAAAAATTTGTTAAAAGTTGCAATTACTAGTAAAAATTGACAGAAATGTGCTAAAAAGCAGCAAAAATTGGTTGAGATTGCCATAAAGATGTTGTAAAGATGGGCCACAACTTGCAAAAAAAATTGCAAAAATGTGTTAAAAGTTGTAAAAACTTGTAGAAATGGACAGAAATGTGCACAAAGCAGCATGAATTAGTTAAAACTGGCATAAAGAAGTTGCAAAGATGGGCCACAAGTTGTAAAAACCAGACAAATATGGGTCCACAAACCATCTTTAGGTGTTTTTAAACAGCAACCGTAGAGATTCAGAGTGAAAATCTGAAGCTGGAAATGAGCGTAATGGCACTGTTAAGACGCTGTTAAATATGTAAGACATAATAGAAACAGAATCCAATTACATTCTGACTAGTAATCATTTAGGCGTTGTGTTATTTGCAGGTTGGATGGATACCATCACTTTAATCTGATAAATTCTGCTGATGACTCTCTTCCATTCAGATTAAATTACACACAGTTAATTTCTCCTCTGATTCATCTTATTTGTAAATGGGTTAAAAGCAGCAAAAAGAAGTTGCAAAACTGGAAGCAAGTGGCAAAATAAGGCAGGAGCAGCAACAGTTGGTTAAAACTAGCAGAAACATTTACAAAGCAGCAAAAATTGGTTAAAAGTGCCATAAAGAAGTTGCAAAGATGGGCCACAAGTTGCAAAAAAATGGCAAAAATGGGTTAATTGTGCAATAACTAGTACAAACTGACAGAAATCTGCACAAAGCTGCAAAAATTGGTTAAAAGTGCCATGAAGAAGTTGCAAAGATGCACAAAGCTGCAAAAATTGTTTGATAGTGGCTAAAAGAAGTTGCAAAGATGGGCCACAAGTTGCAAAAAAATGGCAAAAATTTGTTAAAAGTTGCAATTACTAGTAAAAATTGACAGAAATGTGCTAAAAAGCAGCAAAAATTGGTTAGGATTGCCATAAAGATGTTGTAAAGATGGGCCACAACTTGCAAAAAAATTTGCAAAAATGTGTTAAAAGTTGTAAAAACTTGTAGAAATGGACAGAAATGTGCACAAAGCAGCTTGAATTAGTTAAAACTGGCATAAAGAAGTTGCAAAGATGGGCCACAAGTTGTAAAAACCAGACAAATATGGGTCCACAAACCATCTTTAGGTGTTTTTAAACAGCAACCGTAGAGATTCAGAGTGAAAATCTGAAGCTGGAAATGAGCGTAATGGCGCTGTTAAGACGCTGTTAAATATGTAAGACATAATAGAAACAGAATCCAATTACATTCTGACTAGTAATCATTTAGGCGTTGTGTTATTTGCAGGTTGGATGGATACCATCACTTTAATCTGATAAATTCTGCTGATGACTCTCTTCCATTCAGATTAAATTACACACAGTTAATTTCTCCTCTGATTCGTCTTATTTGTTATATTTTGAGTGATTTCCCGGCCTCGCCGGTGTAGGATATGGCCTCTTAATGAAGACATTAAACTTACTCCACGCCCGTGTTTGTGTGCCTCTGCAGCTCATGTGGGCTGGCACTATCATTAAGATAAACGACACAGCCTGTCCCCTGCCAAAACAACGCACACACATGCCGCAACCAACCCGTCATGGCGCTTAAGGTCGTGTTTTAGCAAAAGGACCGTTTTCTGTTTACCCCTCTGGCTCTCTTTGTCTCACTCTCGCTCTATCTCCCCCTCCATCTCCGTCTCTCTTTCAGCACAAAATGCCAAATTGCTCCATTTCTCACCGGCCCCCCCTCCTCCCCCCGCTCATCCACTCATCTGGTTATTAACTCCAAACACATTAAACCAACAGTGGAGCCGCCATATTCCCCCGACTGTCAGAATAAACACGCTCACAAACAGGCGTGATGCACGCACCTGGGTCAAACTGCAGGACGGATTCTGCATGAAAGAACGGCACGCTTCAGGCCTGAGCACAACAAACATGGCGGCTTCACAAAGGAGACAGAGGCGAGTGCAGGGATACGGCGTTTAAACGGTTAAAAGTCAGATTTCATCTCAGTTTTACAGGCTTGATTAACGTGAGAGTACGAGAACAAGTTCAGCAATATGAAAAGAGTTTCTGATTCTGACTGAAAATGTCGATATAAAAATAAAAAAATGTCCAGCATTGGCTGTTAAAACAGATGTTCAAAATAAAGTTGTCAACAATGAAGTGAAATATTCAAACACAAAAAGAAATGTCAATAAAATCAAAATATCTGGAAGAATACTGAGGTGGATTTCCTGAATTTAGCCTATTTGTTCAGAATGTGATAGAAATATTAAGAATGATGTTGAAGTACAGTTAAATAAAGGTTGGTGGGGAATGAAGGCTTAAATGTTGAAAATGGTCTAAAGGTCAAAAAGAATTTTTCTGAAAAAATTCAGAATGTTTTTTTTTATTTTGAGGCAGAATTTGAGAAAAGCTGAAATGTTGAGAAAAACCCTCACAATGTAGAAGTCTAAAGTCTCAGAGGAAAAACTTTCTTGGATTAAATCAGCAAAATCAGTAAATAAGTAAAATAAAATTTGAGAACAAAGTCAATAATTTCAGTTTAACAAATCTAAAATGAATCAGGATTAAAGATGGACCTCAGCACAGTTATACTACATATTTATATAGTTTTTGGTAATTTTTTTAATGCATGTGTGTTTCCTACATCCAAAGTTTTGTTTGTTGTTTTTCTTTTCTTTCTCTATTTTTTTATCTGAGTCTCTTTAACTGTTCAGGGACCGCAGATGGACTCAAGGCTTTTGGCTGACTCTGGCACATCTGCAGAAATGTTTGAAAAAAAAAAAATAGAATAAATAAAAATTAAACTAAAAATGAAATAAAAATAAAGTTAAATAAAATAAACAAAATAAAATATGATAAAAATGAAATAAAAATAAAGTTAAATAAAATAAACAAAATAAAATATAATAAAAATGAATACAATCAGTAAAAACAAAACAAATTAAATTAAATTGAATTAATGAAATACAACTTTAAAAAGAAAAGAAAATGTTGCAAAAAGATCAAAATGTCAGGAAAAAAAGTAGGAAAAAATGATCAGGAATAATGCTGAAATACAATTCTTATAAAAGTAAATATTGGAAAAAGAAAAAAAAAATAAAAAGTTTAAATATTGAGAATAATGTTGAAGTTAAATTTTGTGAATTAAGTCAAATTTCAAGAAAATATTAAAATGTTGAGAATTATGAAATAAACTTTGAGAACAAAGTCAGGGTTGAGAAAAAGTCAAAATGTTGGAAAAAATAATAAATCAAAGAAAAGGTCAAAATAAATCCAACAAGCTGAGAAAATGAGACGTTGAATAAAAAAAATGTGATTTTTAGCATTTTGAAAAAGAAAAAGAATTTTAGAAAAAAAAAAGTGAAACTGTTAAAATAATGTTAATGTTCAGTTTGGAGAGAAATCTAAATGAGAAAAATAAAAAGGTAAAATTTCATGAATTAATTCTGTATACTGAGAAAATATTGAATTTAAATGTCTAGGTTTAAGAATAAAGTTGTAATGTTAAGAAAAAAGTCAAAACGTCAAAATAAATCAGATGTTAAATCTAAAGTGAAAGTACTAAAAACAGAAATAAAGACGTTAGTAAGAAACAAAAAAAAAACAAGTTAAAAAAATACAAAGTTTAATTTAACATAAAACTTGAATTCCAAATTAGATTTAAAAAGTGTAACTGCTGAGAAAAAAAGATTTAACTTTGAAATTAAAGTTGAGATTCCAAGAAATTCAAAGGTCAAAAAAAAGTCCTACAGCAGAAAATGATGAAGTTAAAATCTGAGAAAAAAAATAAAAATGTAGTCTTCATGCTGATAAAAGGAGCAGAAATATTTTTGAAACTTCATCCTTCATTTCTGGATTTTTCCTCAACATTTCAGCTTGAGTGTAAAAACAGTAAATTCACATTAATCTCATTGTTTTTGTCTTTTTTCCAGACCTGCTGACTTTCCTCACTGTTCAGGTTTTTAACCCTTCTCTCTCTGAGTGTCCAGAATAAAACCACTCCCTCATCCTTGTCCTTATTCCCCAGATCATTCCGGTGTTTGTGATGTGGATTTTAGGAAGCTGATATATATTTGCGGGGCTGATATTGAGAAAATGACGTGTTTGCTTGAGGAATTTAATTCTTGTCAGTTTGAAGAAGCCTCTCGAGCCTCTCGAGCCGCCGTCCGATGAAGAGAAGGCAGATGAAGTGAGGATAATAATAAAGAAAAACACAAACGGGGATTACACTGATCCACGGATATCCGCTCTCCGGTTTGATGTGTATTCCAGCCGTAGCTCTGAGCCAGCATTAGGTTTATCTTGGACGTCGTGTAATTAATCATTAATTTATTCAAAGATGTCCCACTTCTGATGTCTGGTCTCATTTCTGCTTTAGGATGACATTTCAGAACAAACAGGACGTGATGACGGCCATGTTTGGAGGTGCTGGATTGGACGAAAGGAGGAAGACATTAGAGTGGAATAAATACTCAAGTTTACCAAAGTAAAGGCCGATCAGCTGCTGCCTCAGACTTTTAAAGTCCCACCAGGGAGATTCTGGACGAATGCACATGTGACATAACTTTAACATAGAAAACTAAAAACATCACGCACTAGGCCGCAGTGATGCATCACCACACATCAGGTCTGCAAATTACATTACTAAAAAGGACGAGAGCTTTAGTCCCTATTTCATTCTGCATTATATGGACAAAAGTATTCACTCACACCCATTAATGACTGGATTCAGGTGTTTCAGTATCAGACCTGATCCCACAGGTGTTTAAACCATCACCTAGCCAAGCACGCTCCACTATCGACCACCTGTGATCCTAAACGGGTCGTTCTGTAGAGCTCAGACTCACATGGTGTGCCGAGGCACACTGGGAATTCATCTGACTTTACATTAGTACCACAACTATGCAAAAGCTAAAGACACTATAACCAATGTCCTCACTGCATGCAAGCGTTACACGTTGCATTGAATTACACAGCATTGCATCCTCACTGCCCATCTGTTACTGGTTAAATATGCAAATGGAAATTTACATGTAAAAATATGACATCTCATGCTTTTACTTAGAAAGTGGAAAATCGGAGGTATGGTGCCTCTAATGACGGTGAGCCACATAGTTTTGTCTCCATGTTGGCACAAGTCACCATAAAAATTCATAAATGGGTATGAAGAATATCCATGCATCACACTCCACTTTGTAAAACAAGCTAACACATTTTCAGGAGTGAGAAAAGTGGAAGAAAATTAAGAATATCCTCTGGTGGGACACTCCTGGTGCCTTGTCATCACCTGTGCAACCTCTTCCCTTGTTACTTGTCCATCTTAATAAGAGCGACAGAGAGAAAATAGGAACAGGGTGACTGGGGATAAACCCGGGGAGCTGCGGTGCATCACTTTCAGCGTGTCAGGATGCTACAAAAGGAAACTCTGTAACCAAACCGATGTAGCTGGCACTCGCTCACATTGCATGCAGGTGGGACATGTTGCTACACATGCTAAAGAGGCTATTTTTGCGAGGACATTAATAGGGTGCGCCTTGAGACGTCAGCTTAATTTTTGATTTGCCTTGGACAAAAAAGTTTGAAAACCACTGCTGTAGAGCCTCATGTAGCTCTTTTATGATGATTTGAAGCTCTTTTATGATGATTTGAAGCTCTTTTATGATGATTTGAGGCTCTTTTATGATGATTTGAAGCTCTTTTATGATGATTTGAGGCTCTTTTATGATGATTTGAAGCTCTTTTATGATGATTTGAAGCTCTTTTATGATGATTTGAGGCTCTTTTATGATGATTTGAGGCTCTTTTATGATGATTTGAAGCTCTTTTATGATGATTTGAGGCTCTTTTATGATGATTTGAAGCTCTTTTATGATGATTTGAGGCTCTTTTATGATGATTTGAGGCTCTTATATGATGATTTGAAGGTCTTTTATGATGATTTGAGGCTCTTTTATGATGATTTGAGGCTCTTTTATGATGATTTGAAGCTCTTTTATGATGATTTGAGGCTCTTTTATGATGATTTGAGGCTCTTTTATGATGATTTGAGGCTCTTTTATGATGATTTGAGGCTCTTATCTGATGATTTGAAGGTCTTTTATGATGATTTGAGGCTCTTTTATGATGATTTGAGGCTCTTATATGATGATTTGAAGCTCTTTTATGATGATTTGAAGCTCTTTTATGATGATTTGAGGCTCTTTTATGATGATTTGAAGCTCTTTTATGATGATTTGAGGCTCTTTTATGATGATTTGAGGCTCTTTTATGATGATTTGAAGCTCTTTTATGATGATTTGAGGCTCTTTTATGATGATTTGAGGCTCTTTTATGATGATTTGAAGCTCTTTTATGATGATTTGAGGCTCTTTTATGATGATTTGAGGTTCTTTTATGTCTTAATTTGAAATATTTTTCCCCAGAAAACCTAAAAAATGGAAACTTTGTATTCAGAAATTATCCATTAATCATCAAATTAATAAGTTTTTTCCCCACACTTATACAGTAGGTTTTAATGGTCAAACTTAATTGTCAAGCTTTATTTTTTCTTTGTATATTTCCATTGCCCTTATTTGTAGATTTTTGTCCCTTTTTCACCTTTTTTGCCACTTTTTTTATCCATTTCTGCTGCTTTTAGCCCATTTCACCACTTCTTGCAGCAACTTTTCAAACATTTTTGCCACTTTAATCCCATTTTTGCCATTTTTCATCAGTTTTAGTCACTCTTTTCCTGCTTCCTTGCAATTTTTTTGCCCATCCAAGCTGCCTTTTCTGCTAGATGCCTATTATTCCCATCTTTTAACTGCTTTTTTGCCCATTTTAGTCACTTCACTCATCTTTTTTTGCTGCTTTTTGACCACCTGTAACTCAAATTTTTGTCTTTGCACCCATTTTTGCCACTTTTCACCCAGTTTTCTCCTATGTATGCCTATTTTGCCCCTTTCCCCCCACTTTTTTGCCATTTTTTGACCATTTTTGCCACTTTTTCTCAATTTCTGCTGCTTTTAGCACATTTTACTACCTTTTGCAGCAACTTTTCGACCATTTTTTCCACTTTTCACCATTTAGATTGTGGCTCTTGCAAAGGCAATTTGCAAGAGGCAATTTGGCTCTTGGGTTGAGCAGGGTTGAGTAACACTGCTTTAGCTGATAAATAAAACCCTGCATGTTTGGGTGTCAGACAGCGTCTCTTAATGAAATGATGTAGAACAAATCTAATCCACTAACCAGTCTGAATCTAACAAGGCCCAGTTGTTTGTTTCCTCCAAAAATGAAGGCGCTGAGCGGTATATATGTGGATTCTTTCTTGTTTTCTGAATATCCACCGTCATCTGATGTTTGCGGAGCAGTTGCTGAAGCTAATGAGGATCCAAACAAACCTCACCATGAAGTTCCTGGAGTTTTATAAAAGCTGGTATGTGTCTCTTCACAACTTTTGCTGCATCTCCACGGGACTTAAAAAAAAAAAACTCATTTAAACCCCAACTGTTATTTCACAACGAAGCGCTGCTTGGGTCGTCCGTGGGGCGCCGTCATTGGCTCGTTTGCCCCTTGAATGGGCGAGATCCTTTTCAAACAACACCATCCCTAATTCAAAATAAAAACACCGGGGGAAGAAAAGAGGGCCACGATTTCCATGACACCGGTGAAATTACCGCTGGCTCCACGCCACAGCGCCGCCGACGAGGGGGCCGTTGCTGCTCCTCCGAGTTGAGCGAGTGCAGATGAGGCCAGGCGGCTTACTTAACTCTAAAAAAAAACAACAACAGTGCTGGAAGCCTGCGAATAACAAGGCCAGTAAGAGCCCAATCAAATGCTACATTTCCTCTTAAAACACTCCACCTCGCAGCACAGGCAGGGAGACGGCGAAAAATGAGGCGTACGGAGCGAGATTGTCATTCAGGGAAGAGAAAATAAAAGACACGGTAGGTGGCTGTGTTTTTTCATCTCCTGCAGAAGTGCCGGTGAGTGATACTCCTGACTCATCAACCATAAAAACAACTCATTTCAAGGGTAGTGAAGATGAAGCGGCAGATTTGGCAAGCTGAAGGACAGACGCAGGAGCTCTGCACCTCTTCCTCTGTTTCTACCTCAGAGGAAGAAGAAGAAGAGGAGGAGAGGAGGAGAAGGAAGAGGTCATCTAGAGGCCGAGAACCAGGGATAGGCAAAGATTTTTAAATATCTGGATATTCATCGGTTTATAAAATATGGAGGTTTTACAGACGTTTTATACATCTGTATATATATTCCTATTAAAGGTACGGGCACCTGCTTGGACTGCAGGTCTGCCATCATGCAGTGACTATGGCTGTGTGGAAGGATTCAGAAGGATTGCTCCTCACCAGTTCCATCAACTTTCCAAAAACTGCCAACAAAGTCAACATAAGATACATTTTCTCTAATAATGATAGAGAGCTTTATATTGAAACTTATCTGTTTCAATCATTGCCTTTAAAGATGATGTCATCTTTTACAGTCTATCAAACATTCCATCATTGCCTTTAAAGATGATGTCATCTTTTACAGTCTATCAAACATTCCATCATTGCCTTTAAAGATGATGTCATCTTTTACAGTCTATCAAACATTCCATCATTGCCTTTAAAGATGATGTCATCCTTTTAAGTCTATAAAACATTCCATCATTGCCTTTAAAGATGATGTCATCTTTTACAGTCTATCAAACATTCCATCATTGCCTTTAAAGATGATGTCATCCTTTTAAGTCTATAAAACATTCCATCATTGCCTTTAAAGATGACGTCATCCTTTTAAGTCTATAAAACATTCCATCATTGCCTTTAAAGATGATGTCATCCTTTGAAGTCCATAAAACATTCCATCATTTTTAAAAGCAAGGTTGGAATGATTAATAGCAATAAAGAACGAAGTCATTTCCAAGGACAAGGATGGAATGTTTGATAGACTTAAAAGGATGACATCATTTTTAAAAGCAAGGTTGGAATGTTTAATAGCAACAAGAATGAAGTCAACTTTAAAGGCAGTGACAGAATGTCTCATATTCTTTAAAGGATGACATCATCTTTAATGGAAAGGATGGAATGTTAAAACGATGTCTAATGTGACATTGTCCTTTTAGACAAAGATCGATTATTTTGGTAGAGATTAAAGGATGACATCATTCTAAAGGCAGCGGACGGCATGTTGGTGAAGCTGGGGATGTTGGGGCCTTCCCCCCTCCATTTTTTACCAAACAGGGGACCATAGTTTGCAACTTTTCCAGAAGTTCACCATTTAGTCATATATTAAAGCTGCATTACTCTCTGTTATCAGTGATTATAAAGGCTAATGGAAGTGACTGAAGCTTGTGTTTATGTATAAGAAGAGACAAAGTGGGGATGAGTGGCTTATTTGACTTTTACTGGAAGAATGGCTGGTGGTTTAGAAATATTAACTTCGCTGTAAATGACCATTCTTACAAACGCACACATGCAGAGAGGATGACGAGTGTGTTGGTGGGTTAAATGAGTGTATTTGGGTCTTGGCAAACGGCTGTCTTCAGCTTTCATAAGCTTGCATGACTCAGAGAAGATGAGAGGAAGCCAGAGAGAGAAAGTAAACCGCCAAGCAGACGGAGAAATTTGCAGATTCAAAAGGTGAAGGACACCGAACCTTTCAGCCACTCTCCGAGATCAAAACATGATCTTAATAACAAGCCAGCACTTAGAATTTCTGCCTCAATAAAGCTTTCCACACTTATCTGAGAAATATAGTTTTTCTTAAGAGGAAATGAAGCTAATGAAAAGCAAAAATGCAAATAAATATGACAAAAGAGTCCAGCTTTAAGTAGCCGCCAAAGAGCAGGAAAGTTATTCATGTCTCTAGAAATAGTCGACCATTGGAAGCATGTCTTATGAAAGCTGCATTCATTCTAACTGGTTCAAGTTTATATGGACCATAATCCATCACAATAGTTTAACACTTTGGACATTTTTGCATAAATGGAAGACTTAATCTGTGAGAAGTCCAGAGAGAAAGAAAGTGACCAAAGACCAAGTCTTTCTGTGTTACTTTTATGCCCGCTCTCCCCCTACAGACGGATATGAAGTGTTCAGTCTGAGCTTTAGACCTGAGTTATACTTTCTGTTGGACCTTACATTCCCTTATTCATCCAGCTGTATTGTGAGAGTTCTTGCTGATAAACTTGCCTAGCTGCAGCATCAGGACCAAACACCTCCTTCATGAGGTCCCATGACAGCAATTTCTATATTTTTTCAATGACAACCACACATTCTTAAATGGAAATTGGGCAGTTTGGACTTAAGATGGAATACAACATGCTACAGATTAAAGAGATGGAGACGTTCCCTTCAAAATAAAAGCTCAAAATAGACTTTTGGCCACAGGCACACATCCCAGGCTGACTGAAATTGGCTTTGAAACCCACTTTTGGATCCTGACTAGTGCTGCATGTGTTGATTATAATGTGCAACTGTGATCAGAGTGGAAAACTGCAGTTCACAGTTATGATAAAATAACATACAGTCATCTGCATAAGTTTTAGCCATGTAGGTGCTAAGGAATCATCACAGGGCCTGATGCGCCACAATTTAGAGGTGGTGGCGGGGCCAGAGTCAAGCTCAATTGTCTTGTTGACACATGTGTTTCCCTAAGACGCCCAGGTCAAGCTCAACGCCATCTCTTTTGATGGGCCTTTTCACCTCTGGTTGGAGACGGTCAGTGGTTTTCAAGCCGTTGGGACACACACAGCACAACCAGGGGCTTGTGGTGTCCTGACTACCAACCCCAACTGCACCCTAGGCTAGGCTTACTCGCCACATAGACACCTCACTCCAACCTAAAAGTGGGGACATTGCTATTTATTCAACCAATTTTTTTCACATGCCCCCAATAATGCAATATACTGTATATATTTACAATATGCAAAGTTCTGCACAGTACTGTATGTATGATGTATAACCCATAACTGTATTATGAGTCTACTTGTTTGGATATTGATGAAAATGCAGAGAATAATGATAGTTTAGAAGTGTATATTTCTAAACTCAATTAAAGATATATTTAATAGCATGAAAAATACAAAACGTAATGCTTTTACAGCACTGCCTTCAAAATAATGAAATGATCTTTAAAGGCAATGATGAAATGCTTTATAACTTTTAAATTATATCATCTATGAAGGAAATAATGTGATGTTATAGACTTAAAAGGATGACATCATCTTCAAAGGCAGTGATGTAATGTTATAGACCTAAAGGATGACATCATCTTCAAAGGCAATGATGTAATGTTATAGACTTAAAAGGATGACATCATCTTCAAAGGCAATGATGAAATGTTGTAGACTTAAAAGGATGACATCATCTTCAAAGGCAATGATGATATGTTATAGACCTAAAAGGATGACATCATCTTCAAAGGCAATGATGGAATGTTATAGACTTAAAAGGATGACATCATCTTCAAAGGCAATGATGTAATGTTATAGACTTAAAAGGATGACATCATCTTCAAAGGCAATGATGGAATGTTATAGACTTAAAAGGATGACATCGTTCCTTAAGACAATGACGTAATGTTTTATAGACTTAAAAGGATGACATCATTTCAAAGGCAGAGTTTGGGATATTGGTGAAGCCAGGGATATTGGGGCTTTTTTCCTGTCATTTTTGCCAAATAGTACACCAAAGTTGGCATCTTTTCCAAAAGGACAGTCAACATAAGGGTTAGGATTGTTGGTAAGCCCCTTTTCAGTGACCAAATAGCTGAGGTCACTCAGGCCTCATCCAATATCATATCATCATAACCAAATCTCTAGAAGGCATATCAGAGAGCTCAGGAAGTACAAATCTACCTGATGTGTGGGATGTAAACTACAAACATGGAAACCCTCAAGGAGGTTACAATTCTGATCAGAACTGATATAACATTAGCATCAGTAATCAGTACAAACATCAGATAAGCTTAGACTGATGACCTTTGATCAGAAAACAATGTCTACACTTCATTTATACAACATTATCCTCCACACTCAGACAGAGCAGCAGTCCTGGTGTTGTGGTTTACATTGTGACCATGTTAACTGGTGACTTCCACATGACTACTCTTATAGATTTAATGAATTCTGTCTGCACTGCATTCATCTTTGAAGACATGCACAGCTGATGTGTTAAACAGATGCAGGAACATGGAATGCTTGTGTTCACCCTGATCAAATGGAACCAGACTCTGGGGTAAAGTGTACTTGCATCCAAGCTTGGGTCCCTAAATTGAAACCAAGCTTTATCCAGAACTTCTCCTGATCTCTGAGCTGTAATGGTGCCCGTTAACCTTACAGTCATGCCACTGAGGCTAAAGTCCTTGAAAAAGGATGGCCTGGGTTTGACTACAGCATGCTATTCCCCCCTGTCCTCTTCTTTAATAAAAGCAGAAAAGCCCAAAAAATAAATTTAGAAACAACCTTTGAGCTGCATAAGCCTGATGCATTTCCTGGATTGGAGAAAACAGCTGACAAAATCCCGTCAGCGGTAAAAATTTCCTCAAAAGGAAAGTGAATCCTCAGTGATCTGATGTGTACTGAGGAGCACAGGGCCTTGCTACGCTGATGTATGACCATTAGCTGCCACATTAAAGCTTCACCAAGTCTACCAGAACATGATTGATGAAGATAAACTTGTCCCGTGACAGATAAATCCTTAAATCCATTCCATTCTTCAGTCAGATGAGTGTTTATGCGCTCCATCCTGTCTGATTCATGTTTTGTTTTGGCTCTCAAACTTCTCTTTAGATTTGCTATAAAGTCGGATGGAAGCGGCACATCTCTCTTCCTGACGTCCTCTCTTTCTCTCTTTACTTTCCTCCCACTCGGCGTGTCTCATCAGGAGTGTCATCAGCCCCCACTCCTCCGGTTGAAGCCTGTTAATATGGCAGCGCTATTGTGTGCCCGATGGTTGCTTCTGTCTCTATTGTTTGCTCTCACACTTGACGAATTCATCAAAGGCAAAAGAAAAGGAACGGGAGAAAATAGCTGCAAATCACGGCGCTTCGCACAATTGACTGTGCAAGTCTGGCTGGGCGAAGCTTTGTCTTCCAAGGGTGCAAAAAAGAAGACAAAAAATGTGTTTACTTGTGTAATGCTGCACATATATCATTTGTTCTGCCATTAACAAGGTGTGATGGCCCACTCAGGCGCTGACTGCTGAGAGTATGAGAGCGTCTGTGTGGAGGTGTGAGCAGCATGTCCTCCAACAGCCTCTCTAATAATTTTTGGGTACAACCACAGGCCTTATGGATATCCGTGCATTATCAGACATTTGTCCGGCAAAGTCACTTCACTAAACTAGAGTTGAAACAATACAGAGAGACAGCTCTGTAGTCCTAACCTCAAACACACTTAAAAGTTTAAGGAAGATTAAATAAAACAAAGACGACAGCTGGAATAGGTCTGCTGTTCCTGCAGAAAACTAAACACTTATCTGCACAGGTAGTCAAAATTTATTGTCCAGATAGGCTGATATTTAAAGCCAATATAGACTGATATTTACAGCTGATATAGACTGATAATTACAGCTGATATAGACTGATAATTACAGCTGATATAGACTGATAATTACAGCTGATATAGACTGATATTTACAGCTGATATAGACTGATAATTACAGCTGATATAGACTGATAATTACAGCTGATATAGACTGATATTTCTAGCTGATATAGACTGATAATTACAGCTGATGTAGACTGATATTTACAGCTGATATAGACTGATAATTACAGCTGATATAGACTGATATTTACAGCTGATATAGACTGATAATTACAGCTGATATAGACTGATAATTACAGCTGATGTAGACTGATAATTACAGCTGATGTAGACTGATATTTACAGCTGATATAGACTGATAATTACAGCTGATATAGACTGATATTTACAGCTGATATAGACTGATAATTACAGCTGATATAGACTGATAATTACAGCTGATGTAGACTGATAATTACAGCTGATGTAGACTGATATTTACAGCTGATATAGACTGATAATTACAGCTGATGTAGACTGATATTTACAGCTGATATAGACTGATAATTACAGCTGATGTAGACTGATATTAACAGCTGATATAGACTGATAATTACAGCTGATATAGACTGATAATTACAGCTGATATAGACTGATAATTACAGCTGATATAGACTGATAATTACAGCTGATATAGACTGATATTTACAGCTGATATAGACTGATAATTACAGCTGATATAGACTGATAATTACAGCTGATGTAGACTGATATTTACAGCTGATATAGACTGATATTTACAGCTGATATAGACTGATATTTACAGCTGATATAGACTGATATTTACAGCTGATATAGACTGATAATTACAGCTGATATAGACTGATATTTACAGCTGATATAGACTGATATTTACAGCTGATATAGACTGATATTTACAGCTGATATAGACTGATAATTACAGCTGATATAGACTGATATTTACAGCTGATATAGACTGATATTTACAGCTGATATAGACTGATAATTACAGCTGATATAGACTGATAATTACAGCTGATATAGACTGATATTTACAGCTGATATAGACTGATAATTACAGCTGATATAGACTGATGTGGGTAAATACAGGCCAATCTTTAGATCGTACCTAAATTGGCAGTAGCCCCGGCAGTGAATTTCCTTGCTGCCACTACTGATGATCATCGTAAGCTACCTGGCGATACCTTTATCAAGCTGATAATGCAGTGCCTTCTTCATAAACACTACAAAAATATTTAAAAAGAGCCAAAGTAGCAGAGAAAACACAAAAAGAGCTGAAAGATGGCTGGTTGTTTCTGGTGCCATCAGACTATGAAACAAAAATCTTGTCATGTTTCAGCGGACAAACTGACAACACTGTAAGTGTGACTCTGACCAATCACTGGATGTGCTGTTTAGAGCACTGTGCACATGAGAAGATGCAGAAATGGTCCTTATTTCAAAGACAAACACTCTTTATATGACCCCATAGACAGTGTGGATGAGAATCAGTGACAGCTCTAAGTGTCTGAGCGTGCCCTTGGTCGTCCTACCTTTGCTCTGTGGAGGGTTCTGGCTGCGGTCTCGGAGTATGTTGATCTGGTAGACGGCTCCGTACGGCTCAAACAGCTCCTTCAGCTCCTTCTCCGACCAGGAGCGCGGGATCTGACCCACAAACATCTTGATGGCGTCCGGGTCTGGCTGGTCCGAATGCTCCAGCGCCCCGTTCATCTTCCCGGCTGTGCCGTTGCTGTAAGAAAGAGAAAAGATTAAGACATCACATTTACGCCGATGCCGCTTAAAGACCACATTTAATAAAAGCAGAAACATTCATTATGAGATTCCTCCTCAAAGCAAACCTTCAAATCTCTGTGTTAAAGGAAGATTGTTTATTTTGTCTTTAGCAGAAACAGCTCTTCATCACTCCTTCAGAGCACAGAGAGCTAATTGAAAGAAAATGAAGCCGTAATTTTACCTCTCAGAGCACTGAAGTTGCTGCTTTGCTGCTTTGGTTTTTAGTGTTTTTGTGCAACACTGGTTTGAATTTGGTTCAAACACAAAAGTGTCTACCAAACAATAACAACTCAAAAATCTCTCTGATTAGTGCAGACTACCAACTCTCCTAAGATGTTCATTTTTTGTCACCAGAGTCTGGAGACTTTAAAGACTTTGGCTGTGTCTAAAACCGCCGACTTTATGAATAGTTTGTACTGATTCAGCTAAATTGTATGCAGAATTAGGGCTAGGCAATTAATCGCAAATTAGATTAAATCGCAATATGGCATGCTGCAATTTTCAAATTGCAGACAATTCAATATTTCTTTAACATGAAAAGTGTCAAAATACCAGTTTGATTCAATCTTTTTTTCTTTTTTATGCCAGTGTTACTCAACCCTGCTAAACCAAAGAGCCAAATTGTTGAAAAATAATTTTGCAAGAGCCAAAATCTAAGTGGTGAAAAGTGGCAAAAAAAGCTTGAAGTAGCAGTAACGATAAGTTAAAGGTGGCATAAATCGTCAAAAAGCAACAATAATGGGTGAAAAGGGGTGAGAATGGGGAGGAAAGTAGAAAAAGGGTCAGAAAGTGGCAAAATGGGTGAGAAGTGACAAAAAAATGAGTTACAGGTGGCATAAAATGGTCCAAAAGTGGCAAAACTTTGAGTGAAAAGTGACTAAAGTGGGCAAAAAGCAGTCCAGAGTTGCTAAAATGGGCAAAACTATATAAAAAAGTGGTATTTAAAGACAAAAATTAGCTTAAATGGATGAAAAAATGGGTAAAAAATGGTGAAAAGTGACAAAAAAATTGGTGAAAAAGGGCAAAAATGGGATAAAATGGCAAAAAAAGAAAAAGAAGTTGGCAAAAATAGGCAAAGAAGTAGGAATAAAGTGGTATTCAATGGCAAAAAGTAGCTTAAATGGGTGAAAAGTGGAAAAAAAATGGTGAAAAATGGCAAAAAAAAAAGTTTCCCTTCTTACAGTTTTCTGGGGGAATAATATTTAAAATGAAGACATAACAGAGCCACATGTTGAGTATCTCTGCTTTATGCATTATTCAAACCTTCAAGTATCTTTTTTATTTCTTTATTTATTTTTACAAAAATCTTTCTTTTCTTGCTCATGCATCTATTTTTCTTCATCAAAATGAGAATAATATGAGAAATGATCATCCTCGTCAATAAAGCAATTGATATCAAATTTTCTATAAGAGCCAAAATCACAGATATTTTTCTACCTAGTTTAACTTGTCTAATATTGAACTTGAATGATTTCTTGCTTATGTTTGTTGAACAACAGAAAAATGAGCAACCAAAATAATCACATTTCAATCACAATATTGCAGGAAAAAATTGCAATTCAATTATTTTTGTAAATTGTTCAGCCCTATGCAGAATGCAGACAAATGCAAGATGTGCAAAATACCAAAAAACATGCAGGCGCTGGTTTAGCTTTGGTAGAGCAGCCTGCAAACAGAGACCGGCCCTGCAGTGGAGAGCCACTTTAAAACACACTTCTCTGGCTCCTCTGCTCATTTCATTTTTATTTACCATCAAATTATCACGCAGTGCATTCATCATATCCCTGCTTGGTTTTGTTTCTTCTTCCCCTTAAAAAATTAAATAAAAGCACACTCCTTCTGGGGGCAAACAGCTGTGCTAACATGCTGTCCTCATAGCTAACCTTCAGTTGTTAGGTAACACAGAGACAAAGCAGTTCATCCTAACTGTGCCTATTAGGGCTGGAGTGTTAGCATGAGGAGCTAGCAGAGGCGATGCTTTTTCATCCTACTTGCATTCTAAGCAGCAGGCTCAATGTTGCTCAAAGCTGCAGAATGCTTCTTTATGCATGAGCCAAAACAAAAAAATCTCAGAAAATAGCCAACATTTTTAATTAATTGCAGCATGAAAATTGCTGATGAAAGGTCTGATTTCATTAAGCTAGGACTGAGCTTTCATTACAAATAAACAACAAAGTACTGCAAAAGGGAGTGTGCTGCAACTCAAGTCAAACTCTTACAATGCTCTGCTACAATGAAAATAATCTACCATGGCAGGGTTGCTTAAAAAAGTGGTGTTTAGGCAGAAGGACCTCTCCCCCTGCTTAGAGAATGCATCAGCAGGGAGACAGACACTCTGACACCACGTGGCAATCCTTGATTCTTTGTGTGGATGCACCTGAACGTGTGCTAAAAACACTGATGAAGATGCAGAGAGTACTGTAGTACACCCCAACATTAATCTGAACAGTTTATGTGTGGACATACACAGAAAAACCTTTCTCGTGCAGGTAGGTTGTGCCAAAAGGAAGTGGTGCGGTTCTCTTTTATACCCGTTGTTGTACGGGCAACGCCAAGGCTGAGATATGACTCCTCATTTGTTCTTGTCTTTGTTAGTAGTCATGATGACGGGGTAGATTCACTGTTAGACCTCTAACAACCTGAAGGCTAGCTCGCAAATTTGCCCTGCTTTGCAAAACAGTGCACGTTGTTCCTGTAGTCTTGCTGAGCCCCACCTGTCAAAGCCGTCGCCCATCTTTAACACTAGAACTTCACACTAGAAAGGCTGTTCTTTATTCTATCTTACTTAATGTGTCTACAGTTTTAAAGTCTGTCAGTCTCTGACGTTTCCTAAAAGTTCGTTTTATAGCACCTGGTGTCATAAAAAAGATCTTTGCCTAAACTCAAATTTTGTTAATGGGCATTTATATCTAGAACCACCATGCAGGTCAGATTTACCCTCTAAGAAAGCCTTTATTTTCCCACTGTTTCATTTCGTAAATAGATGGTGCAATAGAAATACCTTCTCTCTCCTGCAGCAACGCCTACACAGAAGTCGTAGCTCAACCGTCAACATGGATACAACAGGAAAAAAGACATTTACCATTGATAAATGTCTGAAGGTAATCTCAGTGCTTTTAATGAAGAAGGATGCAGTGATGGCGAAGTTTCAGAATTAACAATCAGTCCAAAGAGGATTTTTTAGGTGCCGGATCATCTTCCAACAGTGATCTAGTTCTCTATCTGTAGTCAATAAGCTGTTCAATGTCAGTGGTTAACTAACAATCCTTGATCAGTGCTATTTATGAAAACCAAGGCACTTTAATGACAGGTAAATTTGACCCGTTGGCTGTTTTAGGTATGTAGAGATCCATACCTGCATTTCTAGTGTTAAGGGCAACAGACTTTACTTTGGCTTAGTTTGTCTCTGTGCAGCCTTGTTGGTTCCTTTGGTACCATTTTAACTTTTTTAGGTCTTTAAAACATCAAAAATGCAAAAAAAGGGCAGCCATCTTTCAAACGGGAGCTGGCTCAGAGAAGGAACCTGCTCTTAGAACCGGCTCGTCTGTGGACTAAAAATGCCATGACTCCCTAGTAAGTTGTCATTTTGACTTGAGTTGTCATTTCAGTGAAGCCTGTACCCAAAATTAAGGAGAAAAGCTGTTAAAAAGGCACCACTAGCCTCTTAGCTAGTGGCTAATTGGCCCGCATTCATTCTTATTAGCATGTAGGGACACCAAGCTACTATAGAGGAGTCACAGGAATGGGGTTAGAATAGGAAGAGGGGGTCACTGAAGGTGGATTGTTAATGCAGAGGGGAGAATTATGCACACTAAAGTGGAGTCACTCAGTATCTGAACGCTCAGGACAGCACCGTCTGAATGATCCCTGAGTACAACGCCACTAGGATGCTTGATCCTGGAGTGACCTGCTGGTGCATCTTTGCAGCCTCCAAATGCAACAACAGGAACATTAACACTAAAAAAGCAACAGAAAAATAGCTTTTATGATAAAATGCACCTCACAGGTCATGATCAATAACCTTCAGCCCCTCCAAGATCACACACATGACTTAGATACTTCTAAATTTGGCTCTTAAGAGTGGCTAATTTAAAGCAGGGGTGGGAAACTGACAGCCCAGGACCACACAAGGGAAACTTGACAAAATGCATGCCATGAAATGTAAAAATCAGAGGTATATGTGCACCTCCTTCACAGAAGTTAGAGTTATGCATGCTTTTGTAAACTCCTTTATGAGGAATTGCTGCATGCATTAGAGAAAGAGAAATTACATTAAAATAAACTGTAAAAATATGAGATATTTTGCTCATTGCATTGTAGAAGTAGCTTGAATCAGCTGTTAGAGTTTAAAAATGCAGCCTCCAAACACTCAACAATTTACACAAACAGTTTTTTATGATTGTCTATTCCAGTGGTTCTCAACCTTGGGGTCGGGACCCCCTTGGGGGTCAACAGACACTGAGAGGGGGTCTCCAGATTCGCTAAAAAAACAAAGAATATTTTTTCAATTCTGCCAAATTTGAACCAGTTTTCATCATTTTTTTCCACAAATTTGAACACATTTTTGCTATTTAACTCTTATTTTTGCCATTTTAAACCCTTTCCACCACGTTTTTCTGCCTGTTTTTGCCACTTCTAAACCAATTCTTGCCACATAAGCCAAATGTTGCCTCTGTTGACTTATTATTGCCTCCATTAACCCCATTTTACCACTTTTCATGCCCGATTTGTCCCATTTCAACCACATTTCACCATCTGATTTGACCATTTTTGCCAGTTTGATAAATGTCTGCCAATATCTGCCTATTGTTTCTTTCTGGGTTAGCACTATTTTGCTAGTTTATACCAATTTTTCTTCCATTTCAACTGATTTCAGCCCATTTTTGCCAACAAAGCCTTTTCAGCCACTTTTTAATACCACTATTTTTGCCCATTTTAGCCACTGTACCCCAGTTTTGCCTTTTTTGGTTATTTTTTGCCATTCTTATATAATTTTTGCCACTTCTAACCCATTTCTGCTACTTTTAAGATCCAATTTCAACACCTTTTTCACCATTTTTTGCCATTATTAACCAATTTTTTCAGTTTTTAACCCATTTTAATTCTTTTTTAAATATAAAATAGATTTACATTTTAAAGAAGGCTATATGCTGCAAAAATGATTAAAAAAAAGGTTATTTCATTGATAATATTGGTTATTTTTTCTGGTTAAATATAAAATATGGATAACACAGCTTAATTTTACAATGGACCACCGTTTTGTTGACCTCCATGGGCCAAAGTTCGGCTGGGTCCCCCCCATGGATGGCCTTGTCTCAACATGACTATTCTAGTATGTGCATGGTTGTGTTCAACCACCTTCAGGTCCAGTGGGGGTCCCCGGTTTCTGGCACCTTTATTTTGGGGGCCAGGGGCTGAAAAGGTTGAGAAGCACTGGTCTATTCTATGAGCTAGTTGCCCATCCCTGTATGAAAGGCCAGCATTAAATACCACGTATGTATCGTCTGGGCTGTTCTCTGCTTGCTGGCCTGCTTTTTCTGCTCTACAGCCAACAGCTGAGCCGCTCCGTGAATGCATGTCGGTCCGCCATCCACCGCTCTGCATGTGTGAATGTTTGTGAATGTTAGCATGCATGAATGAATGCTGAATAAGCATCATGCCGTGTGTGTTAACGTGTGGCCGTGCGCGAGGGATTAGCCCGCAGAACCAGAACACGGCAAAACCTCTGGGCCGTCTAACAGGACACAGATGCTTACGAGCCGATCGCTCCGGTTATATTTCCACATCTGGGATGCATATGAAATAGAGGTGAAGTGCTTTCACCCTTTTCAACCGCAGAGCTGCAACACTTATCTTCACAAAACACACTCGTGCGTCCACGTGTTGGGAATGCTAACTCACGGCTAAGGCGTCTCTTTCTTTCGCACGAATAAAAGGCAAGGAAATGCTTTCAGCAGCGAGGCCCCCACCGAGATGAGAGCGGCACCCAAGCATGCACGAGGCGACGTGCGACTGTGTTTGAGGACAATCAAACAGCTCCAAACACACATCACTGCCATCAAGGCCTGTGGTCTATTTAAGATGGCTGAAAACCAATTTAATGAAACCAAAGTCAACGGCTGTGTGGTTTTATTGCTCTACTTTCCTTTTGTTATTCTCGGCAGGAGAAGGAAAGAGCATTATCTTAAGAGGCAAAAACAAAACAAAGCCAAATCCTGAGCTTGGTTAGCTGACAACACTAATACCAGCCTATAAAGCTCAGCCAGAGAGAGAGGGAGAGGAGAAGGAGTAGAAAAGCATCCAGACCTTTGAACGCGGGCCATCCATCTTTTGCAGAAAGAGCCGAGGCGCTCAGCAGAAACGCCCAATTCTTTAAAGGACTTAAAGGACATGTCAAATAAAACGCCAGAACCGGAGAAGGAGTCAACGAGCCAGACCGGCGCTAACAGTCCTGGGGGCAGCCACCGCTCCTCGCTAAGCTGTCCGATAAATCGCGGGGGCCTCGGCGCAGAGGGAGCCCCCAGGGCGGGGAGAGGAATAAGGAGAGTTACAGCCTCCGATCACTCGCTGATGTTTGGCTGCAGAATCACCAGGAAGAGGCTCGCGGTGGCCGGGTTCAGACTGCAGCACATCACCCTCTGACACGCACACAAGCACGCCAAACTAAAGAATAGCTGGAGACAATCCCTTATTGTTGGCTGTTTATGCGAGGCCTGCAGGGATTGAGCGAGTCCACGGGGGAGACGATACAATAGCTGGTGTCAGAGGACACTGTCCGCCATTCACTCCGCCCGCTAAGACAATGAGCGGCCTCACACTTGTGGCCATAAGGCGTGCAGCGCTGACAGAACTGTGCTGTGTAGATTGCATGCTCCGTCTTTTCCCCGAGGTGCTTGGAAGTAGGTGACTCTGCTCGCTACAAAGGAATGAGCGCCTCTTCCATCGCCCCCGTGGCCAAGACTGACAAGGTGTTATTGCGAGCAGACACAGCTCGAACGCCTGTGTGTAGATGTTTGTGCGAGAGTGTGGAGCTCAGCAGGAGAGTGTCCTGGGGCTCGGATTAAGTCGTTGAGTGGATCCACTCCTGCCATCTCCCTCCCCTCTTTCCCCTGCTCTTCTTCTTCTTCGTCTTTTTCTCCCTCTCCCTCTCAATTTGAGCCAATTGTTTGCCTTAATGGCTTAACTATTGCTTCCATCACTCCAGTCTCCCTGCAGCACAGGGCCGTGACTGAGGGCTGATCCACACTCAGCCTGTGTGATTGTGTGCACAGCCAGACTGCAAAAAAGTGTCTGAAGCAGCTGCTGAGCGCCGTTATTCCCTCACCTCTCTCACATTAGACAGCAGGCGTGTTCATCCAAAACACAGCTGCACAAATCTGACCATAAAACCTCACCAAGGTTATTTATTTATTCATTAGTCATGTTTATTTTACATTCACAGCTCTTCAAACCCTCGCCTCTATTAAATGTGTTCCGTTTTTTAGTGAGTAGACTCAATCGGCCAAATGAAAAGATCAGTCTTGTGACTCGTCAGGTTGTTGGCCTTGCAGGGCATGAAGAAATAAAGCGAAACAACTAAAAGTCTCCAAAGCCAAAAATAAGCCGAGACCTAAAACATGCGAGCTTCTCTATGCTAGCATGCAATACCACTCTTAAACTACAGAACCTTAGGACCAACGATACTCATGACCTACAATGATTTAAACTTATAAACATCCCTGCATGTTCTAATGAAAAATGGGGCGGACTGGACTGAAGATGGAGCGAAGATGGAACGGAGCACAGAGATGGAGACAAGTCCTTCAAAATAAAAGCTCATAAGAGACTTTATAACACATTTTTTTTCCATGCACACATCCACAACACACTGAGGACAGCTTTGAATCCCACTTTGGGGGTCCTGACCCTTCAGTTGAAAACCAAGTCTATTTACCTACTGTTCCATTAAAACATGGACTAGTACCTCGGATTTTCTGTTTGTTATTTCGGGTGACTGCCACACTCACGGGATAGTCTGGACCCTGATAACCCAGAGACTGGACCCTGATAAACCAGAGAATGGACCCTGATAAACCAGAGAATGGACCCTGATAAACCAGAGAATGGACCCTGATAAACCCAGAGAATGGACCCTGATAAACCCAGAGAATGGACCCTGATAAACCCAGAGAATGGACCCTGATAAACCAGAGAATGGACCCTGATAAACCCAGAGAATGGACCCTGATAAACCCAGAGAATGGACCCTGATAAACCCAGAGAATGGACCCTGATAAACCCAGAGAATGGACCCTGATAAACCCAGAGATAATGGACCCTGATAAACCCAGAGAATGGACCCTGATAAACCCAGAGAATGGACCCTGATAAACCCAGAGAATGGACCCTGATAAACCAGAGAATAGACCCTGATAAACCCAGAGAATGGACCCTGATAAACCAGAGAATGGACCCTGATAAACCCAGAGAATGGACCCTGATAAACCCAGAGAATGGACCCTGATAAACCAGAGAATAGACCCTGATAAACCCAGAGAATGGACCCTGATAAACCCAGAGAATGGACCCTGATAAACCCAGGGACTGGACCCTGGTAAACCCAGAGAATGGACCCTGATAAACCAGAGAATGGACCCTGATAAACCAGAGAATGGACCCTGATAAACCAGAGAATGGACCCTGATAAACCAGAGAATGGACCCTGATAAACCAGAGAATGGACCCTGATAAACCAGAGAATGGACCCTGATAAACCCAGAGATGGTTTGTGATTAATTGACTTATTATTCATGTTAGTTGGATGAGTAGCATTGGTGCTAGCATCCTGGCTAACAGTTATTTTGGAGCTGAAAGTGTGTCAAGCTTCTATTGGGTTCTAATGGTGAAATTACTTATTCCCGCCACTTTTTAACCCCTTTTCATCACTGTTTCTTTCCATTGTTTCCAGATTTATTCCCCATTTTTGCAACCTTTAAATCACATTTTACAATTTTCCCTCCTATTTTTGCCCTATTTGCCTTTCTGGACCCATTTTTGATCGTTTAACCCATCTATGCCACTTTTAACTGCTTTTCACCATTTCCCTTCCATTTCTGTCCCTTTTTATCCCATTTTTGCCACTTTCCAACCATTCTTCACAATTCTCTCACTCATTTTTGCACCTTTCCTTTCTTCTCTTGCCTTTTTATTCGTCTTTTAACCAATTGTTAAACTTTTCACCTTTCTTTCTCATCCATTTTTTACCTTTCTTGACACATTCTGCCTTCACATGTTAAGAGTCAACCATGACCGCCACAGGCGACTCTGAATATATTAACAGCGTGCTATCGTCTCTGTTTGCGTGTTCACAGCTGGACTCCTCATACAGATGTGCTACAAAAGGACAGTGGGGGGGTGGGGTGGGGGGGGTAAGGGTGAGCAGGAATCAAGAGAGCGAGAAAAAAGGAGGGGACCATGCAGATGAGCCTGGGTCCAGGAGTAAGTACAGCTCAGCGCTCAGCGTGGGGCCCAGACTGAAACCGCGAACACGCACCTACGGAGCACACGGTTCAGCCTGGATGGGCTGATCCTCCCGCTGTTTCTCCCTTCTGTTTCTGCTCTAAAACACACATCCGCTCTGACTCCCCTCACCCCCAAACACTCCGGTGGGCTCCCACAGCGGCTGAGCTGTCACACTCTTCCTCTCATTGGCCGTGTGTTTGCAGGGTGTGTAACGCTCCCACAGGGGAACTAATCTTGTTGACAAGCAGAGTGAGAAACATCAGCCCCCCCCCTTCTCTCTCTCACTCCCCGAGGGAGCGGGGCGACCAAGGTCAGCTACCGCACACTCTCGGACACACAGTGACATGTTAACACACTCTCATAGAGCCAGACAGCCACATTTCCTCACGCTGACGCACCTTGAAGGAGTCTAACACTGGACGCCGAGCCGAGGCATGCACGCATGAGACTCAGGCAACTTTAGATCTGTGTTCGATTTATATCTACTGACTTCTTACACTCTCTAAGATATTCCCAACAGTTTAGGAAGCCAGAGGAATCTTCCTCATAGACTTGTTTCTTCTCAAGACTGCTACAGAAGGGGGTGTGGACTGTTTCTAGAAGCTGCTTCTGCTGCTGTTTTCACATCAGGCTTGATGGAGGCCACAGTGATTGAAGAGGTGGCCTCATGCATGATTCATGCATATTTGGGCACAGGACAAGGGAGATGGGAATGCAACCATGCTTGAGTATGGGGTAATCATCAGAGATCAGTGTTGAAAAGTCAAATCTAAACGTCTCCCACCTCTTTAAAACGATCCTATCCATGCAGCACGGGTTTATCTCATCCTCTGAGCTGCAAAAGCATGCTTAATAGCATGATTCTCAAATTCAGGGAGCATATAGCTAAAAATTCTCTAATAGATGACTACATTTATGAGAGTGCATATCAGATATGATAAAGCAATTCATCCACTGCAGCATGCATCTGAATACGAGGGTGCAATAAGCTTTATGCTATAAAGGAGGAGGCTGGGGTGGAGGAGGTGAAGCTTTGCCAGCAGCAGCATTGCACAGTAACATTAATCCAAGCAGGTATTAGTGAGAGGTAGGTCTTTTTAAAATGGACTGCAGTGTTAGAAAAGAGCTGTGATTGGCTGTGGGAGCTGGGAGGCGATAATTGGGATCAGCTGATCATGCCTGGGCGTAAGAATTAGGGCTGTCAAGATTAATCATAATAATCATCATTAATTAAGATCAACAATTAGTGTATTAATTGTTCTTTTATTCTCATTATTTTCCTGCTTTATTGTTCCTTTGTTTAATTCACATAAACATGATGCCCAGCGTTATTGCAATCTTTGGTTCTAAATGTGCATGCAGAGAAATGAATGCCAAGTTTGCACAGAAAGCTGTAAGCCTGCAGCATAACTGAGCCTGTAATTCTTTACATTTCTATTTCAGGACGATCTCGCTCTCTCTCAGCGTCCATTAAAGGCTTAAGACACCTGAATGTTTTCATTTTTCAGTCCCCGGGGTCGTGTCCACCTCATACAGTCCATTTAAAACAGTGACAGGTTTAATGTCTTTGGGCTATGAGGGGAAACCACTCAGTAATTTATCTTCAGCCACCTTAAATGAAGCCTAAACTGCTTTTTTCTCCTACTTTGAGAGTTGCTTTAGTCATGAATATTTAATGTTAGAGAGAAACACAGAGCAGCCAAGTTTTTAGGGGCTTAAATCGACTCTTCTTCTCGACGTGATAAACACAACCCCACTGGAAGGCACTGCTTATACACCTATACTCCACCTGCACCGCAGCCATGAGCGCAGATTTACTCACACAATTCATTTCATCCTGCTGAATATTTCCTGCTGCTGAATCGAACGGTAAACAAGATTAGCAACTTGCACACAACAACCATAACAGGCGTGCTCTTTTTCCCAGAATCCCGCTCTGTAACTGATTTTGTTGTCGGATTAGTGACTCAAACTAAATGAGCGCCGTACTGTATCGACTGATTTATTTGGAACGCTTTGCTGTAAGTGAGTTACGGCGAGGTAAACTGGCTCCCGGGGGCCCTTTTCCCCGCCAAACGAGGGAGGGAGTGTGATATTGCCTGCCTGTGATTCACCTGAACTCCACAATAAGGAGCATCCTCCCAGCTCGGCGTGCATCACTGGGACCACTGCCACTGGTTTGAACTGGAAGGCTCACATGTTCATTATCCATATTTCTCTGCTGCAGAACCAGGAGGACGGCTTCAGCAGCATGTGACCTCCTCAAAGAGCGGCTCCTACGATTGCCTTCATGTGTGTGCACACATTTGTGGTCGCCATGGAGACGCAGCAGCACATGCAACGCTGGGAAACGATCAGATAAATGTCACAGTTGCTAATGAAGCTGCACCGGTGCCCTGATGCTCGGCTAGCTCAGCGCTAACGAGCTTCTGCACGCCGCCGCCCGCTAATGAGGATGACAAACACACAGAAACACACATGTATGAATGCACACAGACAATGAATAAATGCACGACACACAGGTCTGATTCTGCACGTTTCTCATGTTTTTTCTGCTTGTTTTAAACAGAGGAGGAGGTTTTGTTTCTGCAGGAATGAAGGTGCTCAGTTATTTTCTGCAGAATCTGACCCTTTAAAATCATTTTCATAGGTTTATTTATATCAACAGGATGTCTCCTTGAATTATATTTAAACATAAGAATATGCAAACCCAGCTGAAAGTTCCCTGGGAAGAAAATGCTGCCATTATCATTGATGCAACTCCAACAATTCTGCAAAAGAAACGTGAAACCACTGCTTAGGTGATGTGACATAGGCCTATGATCAAAAAGATCACTATATTTTCACCTGGTACCCCTGAGGACCAGGACATCCACAGTGCAACCAGGAGCTACAACACGGTACCCTAGGCCATGCTCACTAGCCACATTACCCCCTACTCTGCCCTAAAGGTCTGGACTTTGGTACTTTGTGACAGGCCATTTTCCAGTGCTCCTGGCAATGTGCAAGGACATCCAGAGCAAGACCAGAGTTGCATCAATCCTCCTTCATGCCAGATGGTGTCCTCAGGAAGCTTAACCTTGTTAACACCTCCATTTTTGGCTCAAACATGCACAAAAGTTCTACACAGTACTCTAGATCAGTGGTTTTCAAAGTGTGAGGTGGGCCTCCCCTGGGGGGCGCCACAGAGCTTCAGGGGAGGCGCAGACCCATAAACCTGAAAAAAGGGGATTTGTTTTGTGAACCTCTGCTGTGCATGGAGCAAAATGGATAGACCTATAGTTACTATAGGGACTATGCTATAGAGCAGTGTTACTCAACCAAAGAGCCACATTTGTGAAAAATCCCTTTGCAAGAGCCACAATCTAAGAGGTGAAAAGTGGAAAAAACAGCTTGAAGTAGCAATAACAATAGGTTAAAGGTGGCAAAATGGTCAAAAAGCAGCAGAAAATAAGTGAAAAGGGGTGAAAAGTGGAAAATGGTCAGAAAGAAGCAGAAATGGGTGAGAAGTGACACCAAAAAAGTGGGTGGAAAGTGACTTAAATGGGCAAAAAGCAGTCAAGAGCAGCAAAAATGGTCAAAAAAGAGGAAACAAGTGGTATGTAATGGCAAAGGGTAGTTTAAATGGGCAAAAAGTGGCAAAAAATTGGTAAAAAGGGAAAAAAAAATTGGATAAAAGTGGCAAAAATTGACAAAAAATGTGATAAAGGGCAAAAATTGGGAAAAAAGGAAACAAGTGGTATTAAATGGCAATGGGCAGTTTAAATGAATAAAAAAGGGCAAAAAATTGGGAAAAAGTGGCAAAAAGACATAGCAAAAATGAGCAAACAAACTGGAAAAAAGGGATATTTAATAATGAAAGGTAGCTTAAATAGGCAAAAAGGTGAAAAAGGGCAAAAATGGGATAAAAGTGGAAAAAAATGGGGAAAAAGAGGTAAAAAGAAGTTATGAAATGGCCAAAAAATCTGAAAAAGGGGTATTTAATGGCATTATAACTGAATAAGAGGGAAAGGCAGATGTTTAAGGACATTTACAAACCAAATATACAAAATATATTCATGTTAAAAATGTTTAAAGATTAGACATTAATGTTTGAAATGTTGTCGTTTAATTTTTTTTTCAGTTTGAATCCTTTTTGTGGGTGGGGGTCCACTGAATGAATAATTTCTTCTTAGTGGAGCTCACTCTCCCACACTTTGAAAACCACTGCTCTATATCAGTATCATTAAGAAGAGAGACAGTGGAGAGGGCCGAGAGCTCCTGTTTGCTTGGATATTACATTTTAATACTTCCAGCAGATCCACGTCTCCATGGCACGGTGCTTAGTTTGATTATTTTAAGCTTTTACAAGAGCAAACTATTCAAAAGTTGCATTTCAGGCATGATTTCAGTGGAAACCACCAGCCATGATGTAGGTCGGTGTTTTCTAGATGAAGTGGGGTCGTGTGATTGCTGCTACCTCCTAAAACAGAAACCCTACCACCTTTACATCTGTGCATGCAAAATCAGGTGAAAATGTCTTCAAGGAAGGAAATAATGCTGAAGATCCATGCCTAAAACCATGAGGGCTCTAGCTTTTCCAGTTTTTATTCTCTATCAGTTTAAAGAGGAGCTCCAGCTCCTCCAGCTGAAGCCCATGGTTAACTGGCATTAGATACTGGGTTTTACTTCACCGTGTTTACACCCCAGCAGTCCTCTTCACCAGAGGACCTTGTTGTGAACGGCGTCCTCTGCAGAGGAAACAAAGCTGTCTTAGAAATAAAATCCAGGTGTGAATCATCTTAAACAGATCGTCTGCTTTTGAAACGGCGGGATGAAAAACAGCTGAGACAAAAGTCCTATAAATAGACGTAGATCAGGGCTCTGAAGCACAAAGAACAGAGCTGCTCCTCATCAGTCTGAACGAGGCTGCAGCGCCTCTAAAGCTGAGGGAACTTTGTTTAAATGATGAAGGAAGTGTGTTATTGATGAAGCAGCTCCGTCTGCATGTTTCAGTGTCAGAGAGGAAACTCAGAGAGCGTGTTAGTCATGGAGCCGCCTCCTCCCGTACACGCTGCAGATTGTAGTTCACGTTCTCCCCAGAGCCTCCAGACACGATGAGGTGAGGAAGAGCATCGCACGGAGGAGGAGGAGGAGATCCACGTAGAGCGAGTCACAGCGGCAGTATGGCTGAACTCTGACCTGCGGAGCTATCTTTAGTCTCAGCGTATAAACCCGTATAGACTGTAGAGAACAGGCGCTATATTTGAACTTTACCGTGACTCATGTCTACTTCACGCCTTTGGGCTCAAACTTTGACACGACTCCATGTTTTCTCCTGCTCTTAAAGATTTACTGGAGGAGAGGAAACTTATTGTTTGGTGAAGGATGATCTCTGTCAGAAAGTTTTAAAGCTCTTCTAGTTTGTCTCTTGTCTATTCATGAATAAATCTTTTATTATCTATTATTATAAGTCCTAAAGAAACAGGTCTAAGAGGTAAAAACTACCTGGAAATAGTTAAGATGATGGATTAGTCGTTGAAATCATTTTAGAGAAAAAGAGCCAAAAATCCCTCCGTTTACTGAGCTTTAATTCCTAATCAGTGGTGTGCACTATCTCACAGAACCAGTTTGGATTATCTGGTGCTAATATGGTGTTAAAATGCACTAGAATACAGGAAATGGCATCTACTTCATTGAAAATGTTCTGGGGGAAGACCCTTACTGCACTGCTGAGCAGATCACATGCACCCCGGTCCAAGCAGCTATGCCGCCTAAGAACAGCGACTACACTCCTGCAAGCATGCAGCATGTCCCTCCTCTTTCTTGCTTCCAGATTCCTGAGTCAAATAAAATCCCTGAAAACAGGCTCATCTCATATAAATCTGTATTTATGTCCCATGCATGCCATTAGACTTCAATAAATAGCTTTTATTTATCAGTTTGACGTGCAAAGCCCCTTAACCATCCAGAATCCACGTCCGTCACCATGCACCAGTGGAGCTGCAGAGACTGCAGCTGCTGCTGCACCAATGCATGCCCTCTTTCTCACCGTGCATGAGCTATTATTGGTGTTAAATACAGCCTGAATAATAGGATTTCTGCACCGCTGCATTTGATAAACGAATAAACGCTAATGTTAAATGTAGCCACACTGAATCAATAAGCATTTCTCTGCTGGGAGCATGGGTGTGGACTACACATGTCGTCTTTATGCCGCTGTGGGATAAGGAGATTTCCTCATCGGAAAATCGACGAACCGGCGGTTACTCTGCAGAGAAGGTCACGGGGTCGCTGTGATCGATGATGCTCTTCCTGGTGAGGGTGTGAGCGAGCTGAGAAAACATCTGGTGGCTGAATTCAAAGATTACAAATGTGCACATGATGACATAACCTCAGCTGGAGATTAGGATAAATATTCCCGTGATGTTTGTAAAAATAAGGCATGAATTTCTATGAGCAGCCCCTGGAATTATCTGAGAAATTATGCTTTCTAGCTCACGTCAGCCTGACCTGGAGTCTTCCTGCGATAGAGGGAAGGAAGAGGGGAAAGGAATTAGAGCATCTTAAAGCCTCAACACCAGATTGGTCAAATCCAGGCAGCAGCAGCAGCAGCAGCAGAATTCCCCCCTAATCTTTAGCACACTTCCTCTCTTCTCCAGCCCCCTGCCTCCTCTCCTCTCTGTGTCTTGTTGCCATGGGAACAGCAGCGGCGGAGGGGCATGGGGTGAGGGTAGCCGGGGGTACGGGGCGTTGGGCGTCTCTGAGGATGACGGCGCGAAAAACGAGCACTTTCTGCTGTGCGTGCTCTGCTGTTTGTGTGTCTAATGAGAAGCAGCTTGTTTGCGGTGTGAGCGTGCGTGCGTGAGCGTGCGTCCGTGTGATGAAATGGCACCGGCGCTGATTGTTTGGCATGGCGCTGCGGCTGCGTTCTGCCAAAAGTCATCATCTGACTCGCCGACGGGGATGATGGCCCATTTGACTAATGCTTCTCCACGAAAACGGGCCAACAATGCCGATCCAGAGAGCAGAAGAAAGCAGCCGATGGTGGACGGGGGGGCGCCGCTTCAACTCAACCGACCTAGATGTGGATCGCCGGCCTTCAGAGCGCCACTTTTACTGTAATGCCTCATGTTTTTGTACCTGCACATGTAACACCTCCACCTGTGAGCTGTGGACAATAAATCCTCCTGGTGTTTTCACGCACATCGGCCGTGACACCTCCAAAGGGGGCGAGTGAGCACAAAACCACAGGGTAGAGGCAGCGCCGCTTTAACAACACGGCTGAATTTGTTGAGCCGGCTCGGTGCAATTACGTCCCATTGTGAGCAAACCTCTGCAGCACAAAGGTGACAAAAGACTGCAGCTCACCTCCATTAGCATTTGGCCAGGCTGCTGTTTTCATACATGACGCCAGAAACGGTGAAAAAAAACACACGTGTGCTGTCAAAAGGCAGCTGAAGAAAGCGCCTCTGACACTTTAATAAACCGCCATTACAGCAGGAGAAGGAGCCGGAGTCATGGCGGTGCGAGTCAAGAGGCTGCTGGGAGGTGAAGTCGAACACGGCGGAGACCGACAGCTGGGGGAAACAAACTTATTGGCTGGCGAGGTTTCCTGTGAGTGTGCAGGAGAAAGACATATCTGTAAAGCTGTTTGAGGAGTAAACCCCCTCGTAGATCATTCTGCTGTGGTTGTAGCTGAACGTGTCGGAGCGTATGACCTCAGGTAACCTTTAAATAAACCCAAACACCAGGGAGTTTAGTCCACATGTACTCCACATTCTTCACACACTAACTCCGCTAAGCGACCCGGGCTGAGATCCAGCGCTTCCCTCGCTTTGCCAAGTCCATCAGCTCCTCTTTTCTCTGCTTCCTTCATGTTTTATTTCCTTTCTTTTCTCGCCACTTTGTTCCCGTTTTATAGCTCCCTTCACCGTTTCATTTTCCTGGCACGACAACTGTGCGAGTATGATTGTGTTTCTGAAAACTGCCAACAATATTTTAAACTTTCTACAGCTGGGTAAGACTAGGGTCAAGTCAAGTTCAAAGTTAGTCGGAGTGAGTCCGAGCCAGGCCGTGGAGGTGGCCGGGAAGTGCAAGATTCCCGACTCAAATCCAGAAAGAACATGAACTCATGAAGTTTTTCACAACAGCACAAATGCACGCCTCAGATTTCTCCTTATGAGGGACATGCATGCAGTCATATCAAGACCAGATCTGGGACTAGGGCTGCATAGTTCATCAAAATTTGATTAGAATCACAAAACAGCTGCAGGAGGTGCAACGTCTCTTTAAACTGAGGTATGTGCAGAATGTGCACAAATATCCCCGTGCATATTTACTACACTGATCTAGAAGTGAGCTATCTAAGTTTGTGTAAAAACTGCAAAAAATCACACTGATCAGTCGTGTTTTTGCTCCTTTTATAATAATTTAACATATTTGTCATTGAAACATAATAAGGATGTAAAAGTAGTCACATGAACCGCCGGATAAGTCATAAAAATTGATCAGTCTGCCTGAGATGGAACTGGAGGATCTTCCAGTCTAATCCAAAATGTAAAGTGTGGTGACGTACGTGAAAGCAGACCAGCTGCAGAGGAGAGATCGTGCATGATAGGAAACCATCATTGCTAATGTGAAAATCTGCAATTTCCACACAGGACGACTGCTCTGCGCACTGAAGCACGCCGGTTTTGCTCTGCCGAAGGGGTGCCAAGGTTGCTCTGTGACCTCGCCCACTGGAGGCGAGTCTAGAGCGCTGAACCCCGGCACCCGGCCCTGATCAGCAGGCAGAGATCACGGGGGAACTGTATGTCAACAGACTATTTGACCTTTTGGGGTAAATTTATCATCCTTTCCAGCTTAAGTCCATGATATTATTGCTTCCACCGTTGGATGAGTTCATTAGGAAGTTAAAGGTTAATGTTTGCTTAAAGGATCTGTGGTTTTATGTCACATTTTTTTGGCTAAATGTCCTCAAAAGTTAACTTTTCCTCGTTAGTTGTAACTCTGTGACCCACTGACCTCTCGGTGACCCTTTGATCTCACTGCAGGATGAGACGTAATGTTGATATAGAGATGAGTCTGTAGGAGTCCGTGCGTTGTGTTGTATTTTGAAAGAACTGGATAATCTATAACCTGGCACACCAGATGGATGTGTGGAAACCACTCACAGACGGCGTTTGGGAAAGGGCAGAGCCTTTGAAAAAAAACTCAGAGGGTGATTGGATGTCACATCTGTCACATCTTTACAGGCCAATCAGAGCAACAAAACACGTGACGTGGCCGCTACTGAGGAGTAAACTCCACAGAGAACTGCATGATGGTAACCATGGCGACTACAGACACGTCAGTACTCGACTTTTGTGGTTTTTGAAAAGAAAACATCTCACTGCTGTTCTTTGTTCTTCTTTTAACGAAGAAATGTCGTCAAGTTCTGATAAATCTGGCGCTTTAGCAGCGTCCACGCTAAGCTCTTGCTGCTGCTTGCTGACATCACGACTCTGCCGCCTGAAAGTACTGGCCCTCGTCACTGATTGGTCCTGTCACTGTCTAATCGGGCCCAAACTGTTCAGACGTATGGAATGAGATTTGTGTCAAAAAGATTCAAACAAAACTTTTTCAGTATCAAACAAAAACTAATGTTGAGCATCTATCCTTTTGTTCACAGTTCCTGTTTTTCTCTCTCGGTGATCAGACTTTTCCTCTAGCTTCTCACTTTTGCGTTCACGCTGCCTGATCCTTGGTTTGGGTTTCTTGAGTTTTTGGTCTCAGTTCTGACACAAATGTCTCATGTGGGCGGGCTTTTCTGGGCCGTATCCCTATTGGCCAGCGAGTTTTTGAGTGACGGCTCAGTCACTCCAGATGCTCCGGAAGTTGTTTGAATCTTTTTGACACAAATCTCCTTCCATACAGACGGGACATTTGAAGATGGATTCTCCAGTGACAAACATGGAAATGGGCGGATCCATCTGCTGTGCAAGGTTAGATTTTTCACACTTGTGACTTCCTCTTCTGAAGCTTACTGATCGATGGGTATTGATGCGGTTTTGGACCTGCAGTGTATCTCGAACAAAGCGAAGAGTGGAGTGGCGCTCCAGGGATGCTCCGCTGGCAATGCTCTGATAGACTAGAGAGGGAACAATGTGCTCCGCAGTACGATTCACCAGCGGATCACGGCGCCGTCAATGTATGTGGAAATTGGTGGTAACTCTTCCCTCATTCTGCAGAAACTCTACTACTCCTCTATTAATCAAACTGCAGAGCTCTCCTTCTAATCTGATCTTCATCAGGCCTTAAAAATCTCTAAAGATTGATAGAAACAGAACGTCATTATCTCCCTTTGAGCTCGGTTACACAAACTCATTTGTTAAGTCATCTTTATTTTACATCGTCTCCACCTTCAACTCTTTAGATTTCTATGTCATTAATCCATTTATGGCCTTGTTTTCTTTTATATCCCTCCTCCCTCAGTCTTTAGATTTCTTTGGCTAGTCTGGATGTAATCACTGCACGCTCCGGCTCCATAAAATCAGAACTATCACACTCAGAGCCAAAGTTTTAGAGCAGATTCAGCGGGGCCGCGATCCACAGGACAGCTCCGATCTTTGGAGTGTTAGTGCCTCTAAAAGAGGGCTCCTAATGCCCACTACAGCGTAATTATGCCTATAATGTACAGGAGGAGGGGCGGGCAGTCAGAGAGGAGGGGGTGATGGCATTAAGGGATATTAGGGCGGCTGGGGCGTTCATTTTCATTAGGTTTTATGGCTCGGAAAAACATTGTCATGCATACCAATTAGAGCTGGAACAGATGGCTCAATACGGTCGTGTGTTGGTCTAACACACACATAAAGGAAGTGTGTGCGCTGAGCGGAGTCTGACAGGGACGATCCAGACGATGGGACGGTCAATGAGAGGAGAAAGTTCAGGCTGACAGCTGGTTTCGACGGCACCCAGCCTCCTTCTCTTCTTTCCTTCCTTCTCTAACGTCCTATGTCCTTTCTGGTCTCCCTCCCAGGCCGCGACCTCGAGGCTAACATCAAACCTGGATCCGCCTGTTCAACAGTCTCTCTGCGGACGCCGCCATATGCTGACATATGCCCACAGAGTGGCGAGGGAGCGCCTGATCCTGCCCGTCTGCATACAGCCGAGCATCTCCATAGGAACCGACGCAAACGCCGTCAAACGCACACAAAGGTTAGACTGATACAGCATCTAAGCCGCTCAGAAACGACACGTTTAAGGCTGTATCTGGCTGACATTTGGAGCTGATATTCAGTATCATAAAATCTGTTTTTTCTGCTCTGACTCAGCGTGTTTCTCAGAAATATATTCATGTCAGAGTTGAAGAGAGTCTGAAAAGCAGCCGGGCCGTCTACAGCACTCACACTGAGGGAGTAATAACACCGTTTCCCACATAATCATGACGCTAATTATGAGCAGAAAATGCTTTTAGAGCGTTCCACCACTAGATTTTATTTTATTTCATGAATTCAGACGTTCTACCGAAGGCTGGCTACAGATTCCAATGATTTTAGGCTCCATTTGCCCCAAATAATCAGAGACCCGATTATTCGTCCAAATAATCCTCAAGTTTGTGGGATAAATATTATTATTATCCAGATCTAACTGCTTCTGACAGGAAACTCACAGTAGCCAATGAGAGTGAGTAGAGTGGAAGGCGTCACCAACTCCCCCGGACATAATCTTGTTCTTTTGCATGCTAAGACTGCTAAGTCACCAAGGTCAGCATCTCTGCACGTTTCTGAGGCGTGCACCAAACATAAATCACTTTGCTTTTGCATTTGCAAAGATGCAGACACACCAAGAGGAGGCCCTACTTCTGTGATAACAGCTACTGATTGTGCATGTGCAGGTGGGGGATGGAGTGCACGCTCTTGCCCCCAATATACAATCTTTGGAGACTCGTATTCCTTGGAAATGTTCTTCATGGGCGTTGTTCAGATGTTCCGTTAATGGAGCTCACTGACTCAGTGGATAACTTCACTCATGGTGCAAAAGTGATGAACATGAAAAACAACAACGATCCACCAGAAACAGGAGAAAAGGAACCCAACCATGATCACTGAAGAACAGAAAACATCCAAACGCATCCAAACACTCGGCCCCACACGTCTAGTTCTGGGAGATATGCTAGGCTAACAGCAGCGGGTCAGCACTGACGAGTAATGTCCACTTTCACGTGAATGTTCTCACAGCTTCAAGCACAAAGCCGGAACAGTCCAGCTTCATGGGACCTTAACCTTTAACTGGAGCTTAAAGCTCAACCAAATGAAGCTCACTTAGCTGCACAAACCCTTTGGGTATCACACACATACAAAAACACTTAGTGACATGGCTTTGACAGCAGCAGTTTTTGCCCTAAACGTCTAAAAATTCACAAAGAAATCAAACAGTTCATTGGAAAGCATGCTAAAGCTGCTAAACTCCTCTTGCAAGCTCAGGTTTTGGAGCTTGTGTTCTAAAACCCTGCAGATTGGCCCTGTTGGGCTCCTGTAGTTTACACCTTACCCCAGCTTCCTTCCTGCATGCACAAAAAACTACAGCATGGCTGCCAGCATAAATGAGGAGTTCCTTCACAATAAAGGCATCTTACAGTGTCTAAGGCAGTGTTATTCAACCAAAGAGCCAAATTGTTGAAAAATACCATTGCAAGAGCCACAATCTAAGTGGTGAAATGTGGCAAAAACAGCTTGAAGTGCAATAAAAATAAGTTAAAGGTGGCAAAAATTGTTTAAATGCAGCAAAAATGGTGAAGAGGTGCGAAAATGGGGAGAAAACATGAAAAAAGGCAAAGAAAGTAGCAAAAATGGGTGAAAAGTGACAATAAAACAAGTTAAAGGTGATATAAAAATGGTCAAAAGTGGCAAAAACAAGTGGTATATAATGGCAAAAGGTAGCTTAAATGGGCAAAAAGTGGTGAAAATGGGCAAAAATTGGATAAAAGTGGAAAAAAAGAGGTGGCAAAAAAGAAGAAAGAAGTATTTAATGGTAAAAGGTGGCTTAAAAGGGGAAAAAGTGGTGAAAAAAATGGTGAAAATGGGCAAAAATGGTCCAAAAGTGAACAAAAAAACATGGCAAAAAAGTAAGAAAATTGACTAAAATGGGCAAAAATACGATACGATATGATACGATAAGATACGATACACTTTATTGTCCCCTTGGGGAAATTTGTCTTGGACTCCAAGAGTTGCAAAGATGAAGCTGCCAATTAATAACGCAGAAGTAATAGACTAGAACAAAGATACCATCACATAACCCACACATATTGCACAAGACTCTCATATAAATAGTTAAAATGATAAGATAACACCATGACGTTATTGAACAACCCAGCTACATCCTCATGAAACATTATTCAAAACCCTAACTGAGGTGGGCACGAACGAGTTTTTAAAGTGGTTCGGTTTACATTTGGGGACTCTGTATCTCCTACCAGACAGAAGGAGTTCATACTGAGGGTGAAGGATGTGAGAAGGATCAGATAAAGCTCGCTGCGCTTGCCCGAGAACAGACTGTTCATATAAGGACTGCAGGGAAGAGTATTCAGGCGGTCTGCAGCAGACCAGCATGTTTCGATTTTAACTGGACAGAGAGATTACCGTACCAGACCGAAAAATGCTCTCTAAAACAGCCAGTGAAGATCGTCAAAACAGGGCAAAAAAAAGTAGGAAACAAGTGGTATTCAGTGGCAAAAGGTAGCTTAAATGGGCAAAAATGGTCCAAAAATGGAAAAAAGATCATGGCAAAAAAAAGTAAGAAAAGTGACAACAAAGGGCAAAAAGCTGTCAAGAGCAGCAAAAATGGGCAAAAAAGGAAACAAGTGGTATTTAATGGTTAAAGATATCTTAAATGGGCAAAAAGTGGCAAAAGATTGTTTAAAAAGGGCAAAAATTGGACAAAAGTGGCAAAAAGAAGTGGTTAAAATGGACAAGAAACAGGAAAAAAGGGGTATTTAATTGCAAAAGGTAGCTTAAATGATTGAAAAGTGGCATAAAGTTGTGAAAAGGGCAAAAAAGGTTCAATTTTTGAAGGTTTTCAAAGGTTTCTGGGGGAATTGTACCTAACATTAAGACATCAAAGAGCCACAAATAATCATAAAAGAGCCACAGGTTGAGTATCGCTGATCCAAGGAAAGAATTTTAGTTTTTAAGAAGAAAAAATTCTGCATTAGAATCATAGACTGAGTTTCAAATTAAAAATCTGATATTTAGTTTTAATTTACATCCTACTGCTCTATTTTGGAGCTGTTTTCTGCACTCTGGTGACATTTTCCCTCTCTAACTACTAAATGGGATTTCTGACATACTTATGTTTATACCTATGCATATTTTCAGATGCACATTTCTACCACCCACACCTCGAGGCTCTGTGGAGAGCAAGGCTTTCTCTCGACGGCCGACTCTTGCACCCGAGCTAGCCGCACAGATATTGTCTTCTTGATAACCTGCGAGTGAAAAGAGCTTCTATGGAAGAAAAAGCATTCACAGTGAGTTCTGTGTATTACCAGGGCCACTGCTGCTGGGAAGATGCTGCTAAATTGTTTTTGCAGGGCGAGTTTTCTTTGCTTTGAGCAGAACAAATGAAATTCCTTTCACCTTTTTTGTACTGTGTCTGCGGCAGCAATCTCAGAGACAAATATCTGAAAAGCTGCAGAATAACACAAACCTATCTGCATGGTTGGATACAAAGCCCAAAATTGTGTTTCCTTTAATGTGTTTTTTTGAAGGAATTGAGCGATTCGACCTTTAAACGCCCACAAATCCGAGCCTCCTTTTGTACGACGCCTCGCCGTCTTCGTCTTACTCCTTGCCGGCTCTAAAGGCTCTTTGAGGCGGGTTCAGGTGTGCCTCGCCACTTCAGAGACTCCATACTAGCAAACACTTAGCTGTGGCGTTAGCTACGGCTCAGTGGCCCTGAATGGGGACATGCTAACAGGCTAGCGCTGCAGTCCCAGAGCCCATTGATCTGTGCTGCTCACTAATAACAGACAGCAGAGAGTCCCCGGCTCTCTGGGGCCATTAGGATGCATGAACGGGAGCCGTGCTAAATGGGACAATACACAGAGGTGTGTACAAGGGTAAATACACTCCAGTTCTATGAAGAGGCCGATACACTGCAGGGAAGCTCGACTAGCACGTAATTCCTTTGGCTAACCTTGGAAATGCATTAGTCTGCGTGTTTTTCTTTGCATGTGTACCTGTGATTCTGATCATGCACGGATTAAGAGCGGTGTTACAGTACCACTGAGGTTCTACAGTCACGGTCGGGCGACAACATTTCCCAGACGTTATCTCAACATGTGGAGACGAGCACGCTTTTCTCAGACATGAGAACGGTGCAGGATAGAGCTGGGAATTATGGGCCAGACTGTCACAGTCCCAGGATTACTGACTCTGGCACGATGCTAGTAAAAATCAAACCGTACTGACACCTGCTCCACACCAGAGCAACAAAAATAAAAGTCCTGGACACACAATAACAGGACATTCAGGGCTTTTAATCCTCAACCAGATCTATTAAACAATAACTGGGCCGTGAAAGTTCAATTTTAGTCAAAAAGAAGGCCTGCACTGGTTTCTGTGGTTCTTTAATGGTGCAGCTGCACGCTTTATAATAAACTCTAGATCAGGGGTTCTCAACCTTTTCAGCCCAGGACCCCAAACATAAAGGTGCCAGAGACCAGGGACCCCCACTGCACCTGAAGGTGGTTGAACACAGCCATGCACATTCAAGAATAGTCATGTGGAGACAAGGCGGGGGGGGGGGGGTGTTCTGGGATCCAGCCAAACTGGGGGCCAGCAGAATCATGGTCCATTCGGAAGTTAAGCTTAAAATGAAATAACTTTTGTCAAAAACATTTAAGATGGGGAAAAGATGTTGCTTTAGTGAATAATGGCAAAAAAATGGTGGAAAAGGGGTTAAAATTGGATTTTTAAAGAACATAAATGGGTTAAAGTGGCAAAAATCAGATAAAAGTGGCCAAAAATGGATTAAACTGGCAACAATGGGTACAAAAAGTGGTAAAAGTGGGTTAAAAAGTGGATTAAAAGTGGCTGTAAAGTGTGAAAAATTGAGGGAAAGTAGGTGGACTGGGATGTAAAATCGATATAAACTGGCAAAAATAGGTTAACTTTGGTTCAAATGGGCAAAAAGGGATGTAAAAAGTGGTTAATAGTGTCAATAATGAGGCAACAATAGGCAGAAAGTGGCAAGAACTGGTATAGAAGTGACAAAAACAGGCAGAAAAAAGTGGTGGAAAAAGTATAAAATGGGTTTCAAGTGGCAAAAATGTGCTTAAATTGGCAACATTGATATTTAATAGTGATGACAAAGGGTTAAAAATTGGTCAAATTTGTGTAAAGTGGCAACAGTGCAATTAAAAAAATATTCTTAGTTTTTCTAAAGGCATTTGGAGACCCCTCTGGGGTCCCGACCCCAAGGTTGAGAACCACTGAGTTTCAAGGTCAAATTGATGCATGAAATATTCACCTTTGACCTCCAAAATCCAATCACTTCACCCTCAAGTTGAAGTCTATGCATGTGCCAAATTGAGCAAAAATCCCTTAATGCATTCTTGGAACTTTTTGCTGTCTAGATCCCTGTTGCAACGACCTTTGACCTCAATATTTAAATGAATTCACCCTCAAGTCAGAGTGGACTTTAGTGCAGAATTTGAAGAAAACCCCTCCAAGTGTTCCTGATATATTGTGCATGCAAGGGTGCAAGTGGGGATCCACGGACAGCCTCCAGCTGAGCTAGCACTGACGCAGACGGATGAGAAACCTGCAGAAAAACTCCAACACAGCGCCTAAAAATCACAACATTTCCCTATTTTCAAGTTTTCAAAGTGTTCCATCCTCTTAAATACCGCGTAAAGTCTTAAAATGATCAAACCTCCATCAGCCCTGCATTCGCCCTGTGCCAGCTGGGATCGCCTCCAGCGCTCTGCATCCCTGAATGGGACTCTGGCATGGAGGAGGTATGCATGGAAACGGCCCAGTGTCGGTCTAGGGCTTGCATTTTGCTGCCATTCTATCAGACTGAAGGCTGAATTGCAATCTGTCCTGCAACACGTCTTTAATATGTCAAAATACCAGTTTAATGCTGTTATTCTGCTGCAGAGAGTTCGGCTCTGAACATCATGCAAACTTTCAAGTGCCACTTCTAGAAGCAAAAGAATCATCCTGTCCTTAGGTTTGTATGTTTTTCCTGATTAAAAAAACTCAGAATGACATAAAAATGATCATTCCCTTCAATGCACTAAGAATAAAAATAATTGCATTTCGATAATTTGTCTTTCTCATTTCCGCCTGTCTCTAATCTCAGCATCAGGCCTGACCTCGCTGATTTTTCTAAATCATCACATGGATATAAAGATATTGTCCTCCCCTGTATCAAAAAATGTCCATCTATCTTAAAGACTGGATTTGTTGGCGGCCCTGATGCACACGCAGACCTCCATTCAATCTCCTGAACAGTAAGAGGAGAGAAATGGAGAGGCCTGTCTGCTCTCCATCCCTCTAAATGTTTAATGAACCATCTCTCTCTCCGTACCCCCCTCCCCTCTGTCACCGTCTCCCTGGCTCTCTCACCCATCATCTACTTTTTCTCACTTCATCCTTGTTTGCCTGTCTCCATCTTCCTGCAGGCTAACAGACACCCCATATTGGTTCAGGACGAGCTTTGAATGCAGAGGAGGACGAAGGAGAAGAGGAGGAGGAGGAAGTCTCATCTGCATCCTATTTCCTTTTATAACAGCCTCCCTCTGGCCTGGATCCCGCCTCGCCAAATACATCATTTGTTCTCACTAAACTTTTCACTTGCTGTTTGAATTCCTCCCATTTGCAGTCCTCTGATGGGACGCTTTAGTTCTGATGAAATCCCGCTTTCTGATTGGATGCTAGTTTGTGTGTTTCCATGCTAACCACATGAGGAAAGCACGCCGCGGCGCCGATCCAGCTCCAAAGTGCTTGTAATGTAACTGGCAGATATTTCTGGCATGGGGGAGAAAGATGTGGAAATGCTGCAGCGCCGTTTGTGAACTCCATCATCACAGATGTTTCTGTTTAGTCGACAGGCTCGGCTGTGCAGGAGGAACGCCGCTCGCTTTCATTAGACCTCATCCACTGCTCTCGCTTTATCTCCTCGCTCTAAAGAGGACGTCTTCATCTTCTCACAGGTTTTAAATCAAAAGATTCCACTGCTGCAACAGCTACGACTATGTCTGCTCAGGACAGAACGTTTGCAGGGTGGACTGCTGGTGGTGTCAGAGCACGCTTGACCCCAAAGTCTGGTTCAGCTCATCAGTTTGGATGCAAGCGAACCAGACTGCTCTGTGCTCGAGTCCACTCGGTGGTCTCTAGTGTGGTGTGCTGAGATGTGGAAGCAGCTGAGTGAGCAGATTTCTGAATAGAAACATCCAGAGGGAGGGTAGGGTTTTTACCACTTTTTGTACCCATTCTTGCCAGTTTAATCAATTTTTGGTTATTTTTCGGCCACTTTTATCTAATTTTTGCCACTTTTAACACATTTATGTTCTTTAAAAATCCCATTTCAACACATTTTCCACCATTTTTTGCCATTTTTCACTAATTTAAGCAATTTTTTACCCATTTTAAATATGTTTTTAACAAAATTTATTTCATTTTAGGCTTAACTTCCCAATGGACCATGATTTTGCATACTTTCATGGGTCCTTTTTGAGCCGTAGGAGACGTTTACTGCTTTTGAAACTCATCTGGCAGACTCCAGCCTGTGTTCATCTTTAAGGTGAGTCTTACCAGAGCATTTGTTGACTTGATTCTCATGATTTCCACTGAGAAAAATGTGCACAAACTGCCACATCAAGGATCTCTCAGTCCTGTATCGGGGAACTGCCAGACTGTGCCAGAGTCTGCTTGAATTGCACTCGAGTCCACCTCCTCAAGTGGGCCTAGAGTATTTGCATTCACACCGTCCAAACCGGCCAGACTGGGACCTGGGACCAGGCACCTAGTGTGAAAGTACCCCCAGTTTTCAGAGATGTCCGTGCTTTTTCTGCTTAGTGACAATGCTCTGAAGCAGCATTTCTCCACTGGTGTGCTGAGATCCAAAAGTTCCAGTAGGTTACGGCTGTATGCCAAGAAGAAAACGTGGCCAAAAGTCTACGTGCAGAAGCCTTAAGTGGACAAACTGTAAATTCATACATGTAATTTTAGGGTTTTCTGTGTTTTATCTCAAGATTTCTACTCATTTATCTCTGCAGGTTTTCCCAAAATGAGAAAATCCCCTGGAGAAATTACCAAAATGTAATGCTGTCTTTGGAAAATTGTGTTAAATAAATGATATGCATGCATGAACTTTTTTAGTGATGATCTTAAATGTGTTTTTTTTCCCATCCAGGGTCCAAACTGCAGCATCTTTTAGTGACTGGATTTTGTGATTTCCCTGAAGGTGGGTCCTGATTCCTGACCAGCTGAGACCCAGTTCTCCAAAGACTTGATGACCTGACGTGGACATTCCCTGTCTTAACTCCAATCTTGACCAGACTTTAGATTTAAATTCAGCTCTAGATCCTGAATTTGTCCCCTAAAGTGAAATCAGGAGTCCCTGAGAGTGGGTGGAGTTTGTGTCGTGCACGGCCCTCTCTCTCTAAGCGTAAGACAATGAGTGGTGAGGAGGAGCGTCAATTTCTCTGATTCTGTTTCGCCTCTAAAGAGCGTTTAAAAAGCTCTCGATCGGCTGTGGAAATATACACACAAACAGCAGACAAACGACGCTCCGCAGTGGTGCCTGAGTGTGTCTAGGAGAGTGGGTGTATTTGGAGCGAGCGCACTTCTACTCCCAGCCCCAGGACTTCAAATTATCCCGAGGCTCCTCCAAAACACACTTCAGAATTTTTGTCTGCTTTCCAAACTCATTACTCCAGCAGGGCAAATCAAACAGGGCGCGTTAAACGGAGCTCAGACGTGAAGAGAACGAGAGTCTACGTGTGAGCTAAAGGCTGCGTGTTGATTAGAAGGATCCTGCTCTAATTAATGGCCTATGAATAGCCATGCTGGGTGAGGAGTCAAGGTTAGGGTTTATCATATTTCACTTATTTAATGCAAGAACAATATTGGCAGCCCGGCCCGCCGCCGAGCCGAGACAGCGTGCTGCAGAGACGGTGAGCGTCCAACACGGATGATGTCAGAGCAATTAGCCAACACATGAATCATCAGCGGGGAGGTAATGACCTCGGAGCACCACGGAAGAGAGTCAATTACCCCGTCACACCGGAACGTGGCGGTGTTACACGTTATTTATTACTCATTTTAGACCTTCGCTGCGCTCCCTGCTTACATTAATTTCCCATAATCCTTGAATTACTATTTGTTGCGGCCTTTTAAATGTGCAAATTGAATTCTCACTTAAGCCAGAAGCACATCAGAGGACTTTACGGGGCAGTGGAAATACTCTTAAATTCAATAAGTGGCTTTTATATTCAGGTATCTTGGTCCTAATTTGGTCCAGATTCTGCAGACTAAGGGACAGAAAGAGGGGATGCCTGGAGCCGGCTCAGTCACAAACAAGCTAACGGGAACCATGTGTCTGCTAGGAGATGAACATGGAGCCTTTAAGGGCTGATCATTTATCATCATGACCACAATGAGGTTCAACTCACAGGAAATTCAACAATATTCATGTCCCATATGTTCCTGCTTCCCACAGACTGTATGAGAGTTCTCCACAAGGGCGAACCGGAGTCAGAACTGAGTCTGGCATGATGGGCTGATGTTTTAACTCAAAGGACGACAACATGCAAGACAATCTAGGCCCAATTTCAGGCTTGATTTGCCCCTTAAACTATGGGGTGTCAAACTCAATCACAGCCAGGCCGGACTCTGAACTTAGGTCTAACCTGAGGGACTAACAGGGTCAAGATTTAACCACAGAATATCAACCTAAATGATTCTGTGATTTAAAGGTCCACACGATAAGTTAAAAACTCAAAATCTGAGATAAAAAGTCAAACTGAAAAGTTTTAAAGGTAAAAACATGACATTTAAAGTCAAGATAATGTTTTTAAAAGGCAAAATATGAGATAGAATTCTGAAACCATGATTTTTAACAGTCGAAAAATGAGATTAAAGTCAAAATCATGAGTTTTAAAGGTCCAAATATGAGAAAAAATTAAAAATCATGAGTTTAAAAGGCAAAAAAAAAGAGATAAAAATTTTAAATTTATGACTTTTACAAGCCAAAATCTGAACTAAAATTAAAAAACATGAGATTTTAAGGTCAACATATGAGATAAAAGTGAAATTCAGGAGTTGAAATGGTCGGCAAAAATGAGATATATTCAAATTTATGAGTTTTAAAAGCCAAAATATGAAATAAAATAAAAAATCATGAGTTTAAAAAGCAAAAAATGAGATGAAATTTGAAATTCATGAGTTTAACAAACCAAAATATGAAATAAAATTAAAAACCATGAGTTTAAAAGGTCAAAATATGAGATAAAATTTCAAATTTATGAGTTTTAAAACTCAAAATGTGAAATAAGATAAAAATCATGAGATTAAAAGGTCCAAATATGAGATAAAATTTCAAATTTATGAGTTTAACAAGCCAAAATAGGAAATTAAATTAAAAATCATGAGTTTAAAAGGCAAAATATGAGATAAAAATCAAATTCATTAGTTTTAAAACTCAAAATGTGAAATAAAATTAAAAATCGTGAGATTAAATGGTCAAAATACGACATAAAATTTCAAATTTAGGAGTTGAAATGGTCAGTAAAAATGAGATATATTCAAATTTATGAGTTTTAAAAGTCAAAATATGAAATAAAATTTAAAATAATGAGTTTTAAAGGTCAAAAAATGAGATAAATGTCCAATTTAGGAGATGAAATGGTCAGCAAAAAATTAGATATATTCAAATTCATGAGTTTTAAAAGTCAAAATATGAAAAAAAATTAAAAATCCTGAGTTTAAAAGGTCCAAAAATGAAATGAAAGTCAAAGTTAGAAGTTGAAAAAGGTCAAATCATGAGATGAAATTCAAAATCATGACTTTAAAAGGTCAAAATAGGGAATTTAAAATTATGAATGGTAAAGATAAAAATAGCCAATAAATGAGTTCTGTGCAGAACTTTCCGGCATGTTTGGGACAAGCACTGAGGCTGATAGGGCGTGCATGTGGCGGAAAGCTGCCTGAGGGCGCCGTCGAGCAGGAAGAGGATTGACACAACCCGGTCCTGCTCTGGATGTTCTTGTAGACTACCAGTGGTGTGGGAAATAATCAGCTGAACCCTCGGCCGTCAGTACGGCCGAGGGTAGCGTCCAAATGGAAGAAAGGATTTTCACGAGCCCCTGGTCATGTTTTTCCCATCTTGCTTAGCCCAATCTTTGTATCAGGAGCATTAAAGTTGCATTTATCTTGTAAAAGTGGGCCCCGTGATTGCACTGGAAAGGAGACAAACCCTCTGGATGGCTGATTAAACTTCCTAAAGGGCAATGACAACATAAAAGTCCTCACTGTGGCAGTGTTGAACGCTCCGGCCCCGTTACAAATGGAGCGGCACTCAGAGTCAAAACAAGACTCGTGCTGCGGTTTCCCCGAGTCATCACGGCCGTTTGAAGCTAACCAATGAGGACAAATTGGAGATTCAGCCGCTGCTCGGGTGGATTTCTTCCCATGTGGTCAGGAAAAGTCAAAGCAAATGTTTACTGTGGGCCGCAGGATGACTTCAGCCCTCCGCTCTGAAAGTAAACTGGGTAAAGATGAGGATCTGCACACGCTCATTCAAACCTCTGGGAGGACTTGAACTGTCTCTGCCGCTGATATCAAATCAAACCGTCGTCTGCCTTCAACTGACATCCTGAAAGTTGAATCTAGTGGTTTCTGAAGAAGTGCCTACATTACAGTTTGATACCATCTTATTCAGCGCCTCTGGGCCTGCAATGGAATCTGTTACCACTGCTGAGAATCAAAATGTGACTACAGCTGCTGCTCTGAGAGGAGGAGGAGAGCTTCAGGAGGTTGGTGTTTGATACTGAGCCAACAAAATGAACTCCTTTAAAGATTAATACCTACATTTTAATGTTGGCTTCACTTATTTCAACATATTTAGGGCCAACAAGGCTGCAGACTTCTTTACCAAACTGCTTCTACCAACAGCAACAAGCCAGACTGTGTAGTCATCACGGTAAATATTTACTAGTCATTCATAGTAGGCTCTAAATAATCAAAGGTTTCCTGCAGCTTTAATCTCTCTTAACCCCAAGGTTTATCTATTTCTTTCCTCTGGACCTGACTGTAATGCAGAATTAGCACCAAAGTGAACCAGTCACAGTCAAAGAAAGCCAGGCTTTTATTTACATATGAAGTAAGAGAGCATTTATCAACATGGGGAGGATAAGGGGCAGCTCACTGACTTTATTCAAGGAATTACCAACAATTTCAAATTCATATCTTTGCCTGAAATGACCGTCCATACTGAGTACATGGAGTGCAACATCTAGGCTCTCTGCACCGCCCACGTTTGGACAGATGAAGTTATCTTTGCAAGTAGAAAATTAGCAGGAGAAAAACTTTTGCATCGTAAATTTGGTTATCTGGAGCATGTACCAATGCACAATATGTGAAACAATCAGCTCAGAATCTGCTCCTTACCTCACTCAATACCCCCACCTACATCCATGGAACCCTAGCTATACTGGTCCTGCACGAAGGCATGGTGCACGTCCTCAGTCCTGACACGGATGGAGAGCATGGCGTGACTGACTGATGCACGTGCACAAGCAAGAGTGTGCAACATGCACTTGATGCATGATTGATATCACCTTGATAATCATTTAAAATGATGAGTCAAAGAGAGCGTAATGGACCAGAACGACTCTGAATGAGTCACAAAGTCGGTAAAGTTACCCTCCTGTCGTCTGTGTGTTTCTCCATAGTGTTGACTAAAATCATGCTCTTTGAAGATTGCATGGGAGGGGGGACAGTTGTGCTTCATCATGAGTGTGAGAGCAACCTTAACCCTTAGAGAGACGCTCACCAAAAGCAGGAAATGTGTGACAGAGCTGTTTGAAAGGTTAAAGACCTTCTTTAAACCAGCAGTTTTTATCTGTTCAGGGATCAGGACAAAACAACACATCCTGTGAAAAATCAGGAAGCAAACTTTCAACTGCTTTACTATATTTAATGAAAAATGTTGCAGTTTAGACCTTAGATTTAAAAAACTTGGCTGGACAAAGAGAAAGGGCATGCATGCGGATATTTTTTCCAGGTTTGCATTAAAATGTGGTAACTGCTCAAGGAAATCCAGCATCATCTTGGTAAAACCAGGATTTATATCCCAAGAAAAGGACACAAAACAAGCTGAAATCAGGAGAAAATGACTCAAATGTACCGGTTATCACCAAAAAGAGTCAAATAAACAGGTAAAGAGTCATCAGTCCTGACCTGCCACTTGAGAACCATTGCTTTAGACCACAGAGGACTGTATTAAAAGGGTCACAAATTTGAGTTTTAACTTGTGCATATGTTGCAAAAATCTCAGCTGTTGCAACACCTTAGATATCAACCAAAGAGCCAAACTGTTGAAAAATACCTCTGCAAGAGCCACAATCTAAGTGGTGAAAAGTGGCTGAAATCACTGGAGGCTAATGCTACCACTATAGCCAAGCACCTCATACCACCCAACTTCAAAAATCCTGAAATATCCCTTTAATTTGGCAAAAAAAATGGTGACAAAGGGCAAAAAGGGCTAAAAGTGGCTAAAAGAAAGCAAAAATGGGCAAAAAAGAGGAAACAAGTGGTGTTTATTGGCAAAATGTAGCTTAAATTAGCCAAAAGTGGGGAAAAAAATTGTGAAAGTGGCATAAAGAAGTGGCAAAAATGGACAGAAAAGTAGGGGGAAAAGTGGTTTTTAATGGCAAAGGTAGCTTAAATGGGTGAAAAGTGGCACAAAATAGTGAAAAAGGGAAAAATGGGATAAAAGTGGCTAAAAGAAATAGCAAAATTGGGAAAAAAAACAGAAACAAGTGGTATTTGATGTCAAAAGGTAGCTTAAATTGGCAAAAAGTGGCAAAAAAAATTGTGAAAAAGGGCAAAAATGGGAAAAAAAGTAAAAAAAAAAAGTGGTAAAAATGGACAAAAGTTGGGGAAACAAGTGGTATTTAATGGCAAAGGTAGCTTAATTGGGGGGAAAATGGGACAATTATGTTTGACATTTAAAGCCTTCTGTATAAGTCTGGGAAACAAACTGATTAATGTGATCAACTTCTGAGGTCAAAGATTCCCTTTTCTAAGGTTTCTGGGGGAATAATTTTTCAGATTAAGACATAAAAGAGCCAAAAGTAATCACAAAAGAGCCGAATGTGGCTCCAGAGCCACAGGTTGAGCACCGCTGCAGTAGAGCGTTAATTGCACCATGAGCTAGAACGTGCTAGGCTTTGTCTGAGCTCCCAGAGAGCTGGTGCAGCCCGCTGCAGGCCTTTAAAGCATCATTAACAGTGACTAACTGAACCCAGGTAAGAGCCAGGAGGTCTCCAGGGTCTCCAGGATGGAGGGAAACCTTCACTGTAATAGGAGAGCGCCAACATTTTCCACTTCCTGTACGAGTGTGAGAATTCAGCATCAACACGACGTACACAACCCTGCAGCTTCAGCGTGTGTGTGTTTGAGCGAAGAGAGCATTCCCTCGCCAACAGATCGATACTCCGGATCCATTCTGGTTTGTTAAGAGTAATAGGCATGGATTTGTGGAGAGGGGAAGGGGGGAGGCTGATTTAGCCAGGCTGCCCCGGACCCATTTACTAACGGGGCTTCTCCTGCCTCCAAAACACTTTGTACTGCCATCACTGAGCTGTATATACGGCGGAAGAAAAATTACCCCCATTATGTAATCTCTATAATGATTCCTATTGAGAAAGCAGAGGCTACAACGGCGGTACAGTAAATTACACTAAACACCATTACTCTTGACAGCTCCTTCTGAGTGTCGGCGTGCACGCTGAATGATTGAGTGCGTGAGAGCCGCTCTCACGGTGAAATTAAACTGGGGCTGAGGTGAGAAACAGAGCACAGAGAGAAGAAGAAGAAGAGGAAGAAGTGGCGAGGAGTTAAACACCCCAAGGACTTCACAGACGAGGTGGAATCGGCTCGTCTGGGTTCGGGAGGAAACGGTGGAGACGGAAGAGGAGAACGGGAACAGAGGGAGCTGACAGGGAGGCTGAGAGACGAGGAGATTGATGGCATGTAATGATGAAACGGATGGAGGACGAGACAAGAGAGACGCGCACGTCAGAGGCCATTACTCATCGGCGGCGCACGCTCAGACAAACAGAGCAAACGCCACCCAAGGGTGCTGCAGGAACTGTCTACCACCCGCCTCTCTCTTCTCCTCTCACCTTTTCTTCCTGCTCGTCTCACCCCCATCTGTCTGTGCCTCCATCTTCTCCTTCCTCCTCTCCAGTCTCTCTCAGGATCACATCATTCATATCCAATCAGATCAGTCAACAAGCTGTGAACGCCGTTTGTGTCGTTTACATTTCAAGAGGAGCGGCAGTGGACCAGATATTACACATTGATGAGTTATTAGACCAATATGCACACCTCTTTATGAGGCTTCTATTTAAGATTTAACATGGAAACACCAGATTTATGTTCTCTCTTAGTGTCTACAACATATTCTAAACTAGAGCTGACCCCTGATGCTCATTTACTTCTGCAAAGTTTCTAATCTTCGTCTTGTCATTACAGATTTATTTCTGTGCTTTCTGAGCCTTTATTTAACGTGGTAGGAGAGTGAGTAGAACTGGAAATGGGGATGAGAGAGTAGGGAATGACATGCTGGTAGGGGGCCCACACCCGGGCCTCGGGCTGACACGAGACACAATCTGACTACTCATCCATCTGTGCCCAAGAAAGGCTTCACTGCACATTATAAAGCTTAAAGACCTTTAACTTTGACCTTTGACCTCCAAAATTTTAATGGCGAGTCCTTGAATCTTTGAGGACATTTGTGCAAAGTTCAGTGAAAATCTGTCAATGCATTCTTGAGATATTGTGTTCACAAGAAAGGCCTGGAAAGCAAGAGATGAACATGATGCCTATTGACTTTGACCTTTGACATATGACCTCAAAACACGAAGCAGTTAACCCTCAAGTCTTAATAGACATTTGTGGAAAATCTCATGAAAAACCATCAATCCAGCTTTCACAAGAATGGCCTGGATGGACAGAAAACTTGAAAACATCTCGGAGAATGAGGCCCCTCCTCATTTAGCGGAGAGCAACCAGAGCAAGTGAACAAAATATCTCCAGGAATCTCTAAGCCAGAGTTATGCCAAGATGCTGCTGACCTTTGACATTCAGAATTCCAGTGGTGGTTCCTTGAATCTTCAAGGACATTTGTGCAAAGTTTGGTGAAAATCTGCCAACGAATTCTTGAGATATTGCATTCTCAAGAAAGACCTGAAAGGAAGGGATAAACATGATGCCTACTTTCATGCTGTGGGGACGCTTCTCAGCAGCATCGTGCTGTGGGGATGCTTCTCAGCAGCTGGCCCTGGAAGGCTTGTAAAGGCAGAGGGTGAAATAAAAGCGGCAAATCTAGGAAAATCCTGGAGGACAACCTCATCCAGTCTGGCAGAGAACTACAGTGGGAGAAAATGTAGACAATGAGCTGAATACGGAGAAAGCTACGCAAAATTCCAGAGTCCAGATGTTGGAGCCAGACTGAGACCTATCCACACAGACTCAGAGCTGAGACTCCAGCCAAAGGAGACTCTACTAAACACTGACTCCTAGAGTATAACAGTCCTGTGTTACAAACAAATGCATCGAATACCATCCTGCATATTTAGTTCACCTTAATCTGGTCTTTAAGTCGCTGCATTTAGCCTCTTCACTCGTCTGCTTCAGGGAGTAAGGATCAGTATGAAAGTTACAGCCAAAGACGAGCACAATCTGCCACCACCTTTGCACAGACATGCATTTCAAGTTAACACTTCCATACTCAGCAGCACTAAGGGTAATGGGTTAGAAAGCAATGCACAAGTGTACTCCTACTGCTTTTGCAATCCTGAGAGAATATGCTCACCTGATTCAGTACGATAGGCATCTGTCTTACTTTAATTTACCTGATATGAAAACATTAAGGGTTTTTTGAGGAAGCTTGGACCTTGATGTTGGGGCTCAGGCATTGAAAATGCACATCTTAACATAGTTGAAATAATTAAGAAACCCCCTGTTACCACAGACTCATTCCACCTTAGAGGGACAGTTGGACACCCCACAAAATATCTGGAGCAGTACGTATCTAATGCACGCTGACAATGCCTGAGTCTTGAGGCCCTTGCAGGACGATGCCCCAGGTAGTCACCCAAGAGGGTTAGACCCATGCCAGTGAAAAGACTGTAGACTGAGCAGTATTCATCTAAAAACAACTGAAGTGGAGTGATGTACTTCTGTGAGTCATGTTGGACTGACGTACAATGAGCTAAACCCAATGTGGACGCCGCCGCCGCGGTGTGAAAACCTCCTTTCTGCCGCTGTGTAGGCCGTCTGAAACGAGCCTGGCTCTCTACTAAGCTGCATTCACCAAACATCTGCTTAACATCCCGCACACACACTGCTTAATACAATGAGCCGATATGCTGAGCGACGGAGTGTGTGCCGTCCTCTCTCTCTCCCCGTGGAGGCTTCAAATGCATCACGCCTAATCAGAGAGGGAGGCTCAGCTCACACCGCCGGCTAGTGCTGCATGCTAATCCTCTGCAGATGAAGACGCTAAGCTAAGAGCAGGCTGACAGCCATGTGGAGGGAATGGCAAAGGAGGCTAATGCTAACTGCAGTGTCACCGCTCCCCTCCTCGCCTTGGCTGCACACAAACGCTGGCTCCTCAAAGCTCTGAGCGTCGGGGTATTTGTTGTCAAAGAGTATTTCGTGACTTAGTGAGAGTGTGCAGAGAGACTAGCCAACGACAGCTGCATTAAAAGCCTTCAACGTCAGCGCGGCCAGCTGAGATTTGATTTGGCTGTGAGCATCTGTGTGTGCTTCTGTGCCTACGGGTGTGTGCGTGTGAGGGAATTTGACAATAATACTAACAAGCGCCCAGAGCCAGGCAAATGTGGGAAGCAAGACAACCTTTCAGAATAAAGTTAGCATAGAGTTCAGTGAGTTGTTGTGATTGTTGTTGTTTAGCAGCAGAGGTGAGACAGGGCCATGGACGGCTCATTAAAACCTCTAAAACTCTCCTCATTAGTGAGGGCCTCGTATTGTATGGCTGCTAACGCTAACTGCTAACAACGGGGAAGGATTTGTGAGTGGTTTTGGACTAGTTTAGACACGCTTGGGAGGCAGAGTAGGGCTGGGAAATATGCACAATCACATCTCAGTATCTTTTAGCTTGGATTCCATCCATTTTCAACACTCATCTCATTCAGGGTCATGGGGGGCTGGAGCAGATCCCAGCGGTCACTGAGTGAGAGGTGGGGTATCCCTGAGACCAGTCCAGACACACCCCAAAAACCATTAGAAAGGGAAACTTGATCTAAGAATTATCCATTGTTTCCCACACTTATACAGCAGGCTTTAACTGTCAAGTTTAATTGTCAACCTTTATTTTTTATTTTTTTGCCCTTATTTGCAATTTTTTTTGCCAATCTTTTCCCTTCTTTGCCAATTTATGTCAATTTAAGATGCCTCTTGCCATTACATTTCACTTTTCACTCATTTGCCCCACCATTTTGCCAAGTTTTGCCAATTTTGCCTGTTTTAGTCACTTCTCACTTATTTCCCCCACCTTTTTGCTGCTTTTTGTCAAGTTTGCTCACTTTAAACTTATTTCCCCTAACTTTTTGCTGCTTTTTGCCAATTTTGGTCACTTTTCACTTGTTCTTTTTGCTACATTTTGCCGCAACCTTTTTTTTTTTTTTTTTAAACTATTATTGCCACCTGTAAGGCATTTTTATGTCAATTTTTCTCCACATTTTTTGTCACTTTTCACCTAGTCTCTCCCATTCTCTGTCTATTTTACCCCGTTCATCCATTTTGGCCAGTTTTATCGCAGCTTTTTCACCTATTTTGCCAGCTTTATCTTATTTTTATTGCCACTTTCACCCACTTCTCACTGCTTAGATCGTGGCTCTTGCAAAGTTATTTTTCAACGATGTGGCTCTTTGGTTGAGCAGGGTTTAGTAACCCTGCTTTAGAGGCTAACTAGGGCTAGGAAACTTATCCCATTTGGAGTCATGGGTGACTGGAACTTATCCCACAAAATTCACATTCACACCACTCACATCTACGGGCAATTTAGCCACCTATCTACCATACAAGCAGGCCTTAAGAAAGTTGAGTTCTGACAACATCCAACAGTGATGAACTGCCATAGCTAAATCAAGCTGGATTATTGGCAGTATTTCCTGGTGTTGTCTAGCCTCACGCCCTTCATCCAGTATCAGCACATTGGTTGCAGTGGCTGATCATGTACCTCTATGAATATCTGACTCCATGATCAGCTAATTGGACAGACGGACAGAAACATCCCATTGTTTGACCACGTAGAAGCAGCAAAGTTTTCCAATAATTGTCTGCAAACTCGGACTCTTTCTGCCATCCAGTCATCACCTCCTGTCGACCATCAGAGAGAACGAGCATGCATGCTTTGGCTTCACTCTTCCAGAGCTACGTCCACTCTTATACTTAAAATTACAGTGCCGTTTTTTTCAGATGGGGTCTCGGGTGAAATCAGATGCTCTTTAAGTTTAATGAATCACATTCTTTTGGGAAATTTACCTGCTAATGAGGTTTCTGACAGCGGAGTGAGTTAAATTTGAAATAGTCACAACCCAGGACTCAAATCCTGCCTCTTAAATTGCCCCTTTTCCCTCATGTTTCTCTGCTTGTATTCCCTGTTCAAGTCTGAACGCAGCAGAAGAAGAACACCACTTCAATCAATCCTGGCCCCTAATTAGGCCTGCGCCTCACCTCGCCTGGCGTAATGATGGTGCGGCCACATAAAAAGCTTCCTTTTGTTGTTTTCCCTCCACTTCAAACACCGTCTCCCCGCAGACCTCCCCGCCATGATTTAGCAGCAGGTCTTTAGGTTTGTTTGTCCTCTGTTTTGTTTAGTCATTAAAGTTGTCACACTCTGTTTGGATCAAAGCGGCTTCAGGAGCGGCGCAAATTAACGTCCTGAATATTAGTGGTGACACCTCGTTAATGGGATGTTATGTGTCAGAGGGGAGGTGAGGAAGTGAGGTTATGGAGTTGGGTTCATATTTCTGTGGATGCTGAGCCCTGGAGGACGTTTACATTAAGTTGAGTTGTGGTTTCAGCCGGTGGAGGGGTTGTGTTTTTGCACTTGGCAGCAGCGGTTGTAATTAGAGCGCTGGCTGGGTGCTGCGGGACCCTGGACGGCTGCTGCAGGACGTTTTGCAGGTTGTCAGGCAGTGGGTGTGGTGGGAAAATGTGATTGACGGAGAGCGGGCACAGCGGTGGGCATTATGGCGGCTGCGGTCGGCTAAGATTGGCAGGCAGCTCTTTGTGAGAGGGTTTTTTTTTTCTCCTGACCGGAGGACGTTACAGCCTTTTTGTGTTTCTTCAGGGAGCCTTCACACAACGATAGCCAGTTAGTGTGTGTCTGTGAGTGTGTACATAACCACTATGATCCCCCTGAGGCGGTCAGTTTTCCTCCCCACATCTTAAGGTGGGTATACAGATGTTCTGACACATTTAACGGGTGAATGGTTGCATTTACCTCATCACAAATGGGCTTAAACCGGCCCAAACCACCCACAAATCATCCCTCTCTGCTGGAAGTTAGTGTTGGCAGCCATATATTAAAATAATACATAAGAGGTTGTCTTTATCTCCTTAAAAGTGTGTTTAAACCTGGCTAAATCAAATCAGCAATCATCCCTCTGTGCTGTGCAGCAGCAATACACATCAAGCACAATAGCCCCCCCTCCCCCCAGTGTAATTTCATATTGACAGCATTCAGTGCCAAAGCACGCTTGTGCATGGTCTGATACAGTCGGTGGCAACATGCATGAAGCTGGTTTAGAATGGACAACCATCCAACCACTCAGGTCGACATTCGTTTATGCGTCCTGCAGACAGTGGAGTCCATCCTGCTACTGTGGATGTTTTCATTAATCTAGAGACGCCAACAATGACTTTCTCACTTCTACATCTGCTGTGCAGCACAGAGGGTGAAATGGACCCCTGCTGCATGGATATGATGTTTTTGAAGAGGCAGGAGACGTTTAGATTTGACTTTACAGCTCTACTCACTCATGAGTATCCCATACTCGAGCACGTTTGCATTCAAATCTTCCACAGGCCATGCTCGAGCACACATGAGTTGATTGATTCCATTTTATTTGCACAGAAGAAGTGCACAATATTCATGGGTTTATAAGACACCAGAAACAATGCTGCATGTTCATTTTCCAGCTCAGTATAAAACAATCCGTTCTGCTTATTCACTCAAGCTTTGCAGAAAAAATTGATCTCTAAAAAGCTCATTTTCTGAAGGAATATTCTTTTTTTTCACAGTCATCCAACCAAACAAGATCAGCATTAATCAAAAATTACGTTCCTACAAAGCACATCGCTTTTGTCATCATAAACTGGACAGGAAATCTCACCGTCAACCTCCCAGAGACCACCTCTTTAAGTGCACTAAAGCACGGTCCCAAGTCCATTATTCCTGCGCCCACACCGACTACATGGACCAGACTATGGGGTCAACTTTACTCAGATCTAGGCCCAGGTCTCTGATATGTAGCACCCACATATCTGTCAGGCCCTCATGCTCAGTTTCCAGTCAGAACCCCTAACCCTGAGTTTACACATACTCTGCCAGCACTGCAGTTCAGTGCACAAGGGTTATGCTCTGACTGAGCCCTAATCAGTGAATGCATTCCTGGAGTCAGCAGCTCAGAGCAGCTGTAAACATGAGATTGAAAAAAAAAAAGCACAAAAGAGAACCACAAGTTCATGTGAGAAGGATATGCAAACCTAATCACCAGTATACCTGTACATCCGTACGGTTTCTCTTTTTCTGCACCTTTGTACTTTTAGGATTTTTATATTTTATTTCATATTTTCATGTTGCTATTATATTTTTTACATAATAATCTTTAACTTTCTAGCCTCTTTAAATTTCTTTTCTTCCTCTTTATTTATTTTTTTGCACAAACTTCCTTGTATGTGAAAATGTATTTAAAAACCTTGAATCCTGATTCTAGATGAGAATATTTTGCCTTTTTGAAGTTGATTTTCCATTTTTTGATACTATTCTGTATTTTTATGCTTTATACTTTAGGTTTATGCCTTATACAAAGGATGTGAAGTTTCATGTAAAATTCTGTTTGTCCACCTCCAGAGTTATCTGTCCTTCTTTAATTGTGCCGTAGACCCCCTGACTGATCGCTGACCTGTAGTTTGTGCTGAAGGATAGGGGATAATGTTAATGTAGTGATGATTTATTAGAAGGAATCCATGCATTGTGTTGTCTTTTTCAATGCTTTGCGCATTTTTCCTCTAGTTTGAATCGATCTGCTTCAGTGGAGTGATGCAGAAAATAGACCTGCTTCGTGTTTAAAGCAGAACGCTCCAGGTAGAGACCGAGCATGTGCAGTGGATCTGCAATGACGGACTAGGGAGGGAAGAATTTGCTACAGAGTGCACTTCATGGGCAGATTGTTGCATAGATGGATTAGGAGGAAACCATGGGGAACTGTGATATGCTTATCAATGACATGGTAATCTATTGAGCTTCTAATGCAGGGTCCCCCAATTTTCCAGCCCATGACCCACAAAACAACAGGGCTAGAGATCAGAGACCCTTGCCTAGCTGTAGTTTTATATTGAAATTAACTCATTTCTAGGATATTTTTTTACAATGATGGATAAAACATAACACTTTAAATCCTGTTAAATGTCTCTTAGTTTTTTTAAAAGCATCCCACAACCCCCAGTTTTGGAGCCTCTGCTCTAAAGCACTGGTTTCTAACCTGAAGACTTCTTGGTCTTCTCTGAGGTTGTCAACATTTAATCTGCTCTCATACATTAGCCTCCCTAAATACATGCAGCACACTTACTGTATAGTTTAAACCTTTGGAATGATTTGGCTTTTTCTGTTGGGATATTATCAATAAAATATAAAATTTAGACCGTTTTTGACAGAAATGCATGCATTAATTTTTGCACGGCTCTTTGGGGGACCTGGCGTTTGCTCACTATAAATAAGGAGGGTTCAAAAGAAAATAGGCAGGTTCTTACAGAGCATTTATAACAAAAGTAAAAGTAAAATAATATTCCAGGTTGTTTTATTGGGATCTTGACTGATTGACGCCCTTAATCTGAGATAAAAACATGTTTCACCCTGATAAGGAACTGATTTCTCAGGATAGAGAGATTTGGGACAGGAACAGAAATGTATTACATTCAAAGAAATAAAGAGTGAAATAAAAAGCATGTCTGCATGTCTACGGCCTCCATAAGATGATAAAACACTCGTCCTTACACCTTAAAGCTTTGCTGGGTTGATCTAGAATAAATCTCTCCCAGTGATTGACACCTTCCTCCAGGACTTTCTGCCCAGTGGAGTTAAAATGGTGATCCATACGCTGGCATCTGTAGCAGACATGGCTGCAGCTCCATGATTACAATTAGCGGTAGCTTCAGGGTTACTGGAATCAATTAACTTGTCAGTGCAAGTGCTGACAAGGTAGATTTGGGGTTAATTTAGGTTATTCAAAGACAGTAAGACAGTGATGAACACATGCAGCTAGAAAGGAATACCTTTTTGTTCTTTTAAATCCCCAGCGTCTGTGTCACACTTTCTCTTTTCTGCAGCAAAAGCATCTCGTCTCCCTCCCTCTCTCTCATCGCTCCCATCTTCTAACCAGGTTATTCTGGCGAACGGGGGCTCCTGTCAGCTCCCACCAGCACTTGGCTCTAAATGACAGAGGTAACCCTCTTATACGAGCAGCCACCGCTAAAAGCATGTCATTTTCTCCTGCTAATGTCAAGTGGGAACAGATCAGAACAGGCAGGGGGAGTTAATAACACCGCGTTCTCTCCTCTCACCCGTCTCCTGGGTGCTCGTGCTACCGTGAACTCAAACTTCCTGCGTGACCTTCGCAGTTGTGAATAGCAAATAATCACCTGGGTTGACCCGTTCTGCTGCTCCGTCTGGATCCCGGCGTCTCATAAAAAGCCCTGACTCATGATAAAAGAGGAGGACGGGGCTGCGGGGCATCGACATCTTCCCTTTGTTACATTTTCTCTAACCTGCATCTCAATTGGGCTTATCTCTGCGTGCATTTATTTATTTATTTACAGTTTATTTGTTAGGGGTGGTTACAGTATACACACATAAAGAGAGAACAGCCGTCCCGTGCAAGCATGGCCGTGTTTAGAGAGAATACTAATGCTCAACAGCCGTCCCTCCAAGGGCTTCTGGGAGAAGAAGGATTAAAACTGAAAGTTAAAAGGCAGAAAAGAAAAGGTAGACTGGGGAGCAGTATGAAACAATAAAATGCACATTTAACAGTGACACAAAATATACATGAGTGCAGGATTGTGGCTGAATTAACAAGGATTAGCGGCTCTCTTAAAGAGGTGAGGCTTGCAACAGATTCCATGAGATTCAGTGCGATTTGAGGGCATTTTCACAGATAGATGGTTCACAAACATCTTTCCCACCAAGGAAAGCGTTCAGTGGTTTCTCTCTCTCGTCTGTTGTCCAGTTCTGATCAAACTGCTGCAGACATGATAGCTTGCAGACACTTCAGCTAAAGCAGATGTGTGGCTGCCGCCTCTGTCCCCTCAAATGACCCTGACTGGTCCGGTCTTTCTCTGACCAGGGACTAAAGTATCAGCCTGAGGCTTTGCAAGATGGAACATCTGACCGCAGACGTGGAATCATGACAATCCATCAGCTTTGCAAGGTTACAACTCTCTCCCTATTCAACCTTCCATCCAGACACTTCAGGAAATCAGTAGAGCAATATTTTTCGACCTGGAATGCAGCCAACCTGCTGCATGAATCCTGGTGACTATAAAACAGTTGGTTTTGTGCAAAGCAGGTTTTAGAAATGGAGAAAAAAGGTTTGCAATTCCTGAACATTCCTAAACTGATGTTTAACTCACTATTTTTTAATCAAACTGCCACTACAGCTGCGTCCACTCTAATTTCCTACATGCTTGAGGTTTCTTAGACTAAATTCCACCTGTAGCTACAGCCATTTTCCCCTCAAAAGTTTCTAATTGGTCTGGTCATTCGCTAACTGGGAACAAGGCAGCTGCAAGACAGATCCAACATGATAGACATGGAATCTGGACAATCCATCAGTGTTGTGAGGCTGTGATTGCTCTGCTTCCTCTTCCACATAACACTTGCGGGTGTGCACAGTATGATGAAGTAGGTCTATGTAGTTGGATTGCAATTGCAGTCCATTTTGGAGACAGCAGCATCGACCCTCTTCCTACTTCCACATCTGCCGTGCAGATCAGAGGATGATGTGGGCTCATGATGCATGGATGACGTGGTTTTGGGGAGGCAGGAATACCCCATACTCCAGGATGGTTGCATTCACGTCTTTCAAAGACCATGCTTGAGCGTAAATCATGCACAAGAGCACCTCCTGAGGTGGACAGAAGCATGCTGTGCAAGTGTGGTCCACAATGACCAAATGGAGCCAGACTTTTGGACTCTGATCCAGGCCTGGGTCCCTAAAATACCCCCCCCCCCAATTTCTCCTGATTTCCCCCTACATCTTCAGGATATTTAACCCTTTACTTCAGTGTTACTCAACCGTACTTAACCAAAGCGCCAAACTATTGAAAAATACCTTTGCAAGAGCCACAATCTAAGTGGTGAAAAGTGGCAAAAACAGCTTGAAGTAGTAATAAACATAAGTTCAAGCTGGCAAAAATGGTCGAAATGCAGCAAAAATGGTGAAGAGGTGCGAAAATGGGGAGAAAACATGAAAAAAAGGCAAAGAAAGTAGCAAAAATGGGTGAGAAGTGACAAAAAAAAACCCAAGTTAAAGGTGGTATAAAAATGGTCCAACAGTGGCAAAAACAAGGGGTTTTTAATGGTAAAAGACAGCTTAAAAGGACAAAAAGTGGTGAAAAATGGCAAAAAAATTGGATAAAAGTTGCAAAAAGAGGTGGCAAAAGAGAAGAAAGAAGTGGTTGTTATCGTAAAAGGTAGCTTAAAAGGGCAAAAAATGGTGAAAATGGGCAAAAATGGTCCGAAAGTGAAAAAAAAAAAACATGGCAAAAAAGAAGAAAAGTGACTAAAATGGGCAAAAAGTAGTCAAGATTGGCAAAATAGGGCAAAAAAATAGGAAACAAGTGGTACTACATGGTAAAAGGTAGCTTGAATGGGCAAAAAGTGGCAAAGAAATGGTTAAAAAATGGCAAAAATTGGACAAAAGTGGCAAAAAGAAGTGGCTAAAATGGGCAAAAAAACAGGAAAAAAGGGGTAGTTAATTGCAAATTTTTTACGGTTTTTTAAGGTTACTGGGGGAATAGTATCTGGGATTAAGACATCAGAGAGCCACAAATAATCATAAAAGACCCACATGTGGCTCCAGAGCCACAGGTTGAGCATCACTGATGTACAGGTTCACATGTCAAATGTCAAATTAAAACTTCATGAGCAATAACAAAATTTCTTCTCATAAAAGCCATGAAAACAAATCAGTTTTTGTGTTTTTCTCCTTTAAACTGCTGACAATTCCATATAATGTGCAATAATCATTTACTAGATGTTGAAAGTCAAGTTCAAGTACTCCTGGGAAAAGGAAGCAAAGCTCTCAGACTTAGGGCATTTCCTGACTATTTTACAGCCAGAGTAACAAAATATGTCCAAATGGCCATTTGTAGACTCCGTAGGTAAAGGGTTAAGGCCTGATTGCAGAGGTATTCTAAGGATCTGATCAGCAGCTGCTTTGCCTTGGACCAAGCCCTCATGCCGGTGAAATGTGAAGGTTTGACAGTAAAGCAGACTGATGTATGCCGTCTTTGTTTCCCTCTCTAAACCCTTTCATATATATCCCTACATACACTCTCAGCTCTGCGTAATTATCCTGCAGGTATACGAGCCACTCATCTCACAAAGCTGAACCACACACATCGACTGACTTCATTGATCCATACATTAGCGGCTTGTTGAACAACCTCCAAAGAAATAGTGGCAGTTTGATTGCCCTATTCAGACGGGTTTCAGCGCAATCAAGCCTTCTAACACTCTCGGTGCTGATTAGAATCAAGGTAAAGCAGGATTCAGGTAAGAATACAGAAATCACACTTTCTGATGTCTGATATGAGTATCCTTGAATAGCTAGAATGATGAAAGTCGCTTCTAATGGAGAAAACTGAAATAAAAAGAGATTAAAAAGACTCAACCATGGCGGATAACACAGCAGTAGAGCATGAATGACAGGAGTGCATCTCTAGGTAAATCCTGCAAAACATCCAAGAACAAACAGGACAAACCTTCAGCCAGAGCAGGCCCATTTTAAAGTGATTTTGCATGCAGAATTTTAATGCTTATATGTCGACCTAACAAACCGCAGATCAGCCGCAGTTCTCCACCAGTTAGTGCACAAATGATAAAGGAATAATATCAAATAAATATGGTTTATTATTGCCAGATATTACAGCTACATATTCACACTAAGCCAGTGATGCTCAACCTGTGGCTCTGGAGCCACATGTGGCTCTTTTATGATTATCTGTGGCTCTTTGATGTCTTAATGTTAGATACAATTCCCCCAGTAACCTTAAAAAAAAACCCTTCAAAAACGGAAATTTTTTTGCCCCTTTTACAATTTTTATGCCACTTTTCACACATCTAAGCTACCTTTTGCAATTTAATACCCCTTTTTTCCTGTTTTTGCCCGCTTTAACCACTTCTTTTTGCCACTTTTGTCCAATTGTTGCCCTTTTTTAACTTTTTTTTGCTACTTTTTGCCATTAAAAACCACTTGTTTCCTTTCTTTTATCCAATCTTTCCTGCTTTTTGCCCATTTGAGTTGCTTTTCTTACTTTTTTGCCATGTTTTTTGTTTTCACTTTTGGACCATTTTTTTTCACCATTTTTTGCCCATTTAAGCTACCTCTTATCATTAAATACCACTTCTTTCTTCTTTTTTGCCCATTTTTTGCCACTTTGTCCAATTTATGCCCATTTCACCACTTTTTGTCCATTTAAGCTATTTTTAACCATCAAATACTACTTGTTTTTGCCACTTTTTGACCATTTTTAGACCACCTTTAACTTGTTTTTTTGTCACTTCTCATCAATTTTTGCTACTTTCTTTGCCTTTTTTTCATGTTTTTTCCCCCATTTTTGCACCTCTTCACCATTTTTGCTGCATTTCGACCATTTTTGCCACCTTGAACTTATTTTTATTGCTACTTCAAGCTGTTTTTGCCACTTTTCACCACTTAGATTGTGGCTCTTGTAAAGGTATTTTTCAATAATTTGGCTCATTGGTTAAGTACGGTTGAGTAACACTGCTCTAAGTACATCCTAAAGTCAACTTGTCTAAGATGCATGATAAAACTTTACAGCAGAGGAAAATGAGCCTTTTATTTCAGCCAGTTTGTGCAGAAAATCTGCAAACATGAAATATTTTTACTTTCGAAATGATCATTTAAATCAGGCTTAAGCGTCACAGCACTGCTGCTATGGTCTGTCCTGATGTTTGATGTGCTACAGATCAGACAAAGCAGCTTTGTCTGTTATTTTAAAGCAGAAATATTCAGATATCATCTGTTCAATCTTTCTGTTTATACTAGATGTGAGTATTTTCTGACTTTGACTTTTTTCTGACTTGATTTTCTCAAGACGACATCCTCTATGCTGATGAGAGAAATAACCTCGTGCAGCTTCCCAGCGTGCTTTGCTTGAGCTGCCTGGAAAAGAGGCTGAGGCTGTTTCATCCATAACCAACAGAGCCATCAGCGGGGAGAAACAGCGTCTCTCTGTATTCCACTCATGCCCCCCTCCTCTCCACTGCAGAGGCTAGAGGTCCGCACACACTGTGGCTCCACTCATTACCTTGCCGCTTGGATACCAGACCCCCATTCACCCCCCCGCTCACACGCACACACACAAAGATGGATGTGCACCCACACCTGCACGCAGCCACACACACCAGACCCCCTGATTAATCATCTCTTTTTAACCCCTCCATGTCTGCGGAGCATCACACCTCATCAGAGCATTCAACGAGCAGAGAGGACGAGACGTGAGGCTGATTCTGATTGGTGCTTTTCTCCCACGAGTTCACGTTACCTGACCCGGGGCCAGATCAGAAGAAGAAGCGCTTTAAATGTCTTTGATACAGGGATGACCCCGTCAGCTATGATCCCTGCTGATACCAGAATCATCATAACTAGTTAGCTTTGTAGTGTAATAAGACATCCAACACGGGGCAGTGTGACCTGATAAGAGGCCAAAAACCATACTTACCCAGTCAACAACAAAGCAGTAAATATCAGTCTATATGAGCTGTAAATGTCAGTCTACATCAGCTGTAAATATCAGTCTATATCAGCTGTAAATATCAGTCTATATCAGCTGTAAATATCAGTCTACATCAGCTGTAAATATCAGTCTACATCAGCTGTAAATATCAGTCTATATCAGCTGTAAATATCAGTCTATATCAGCTGTAAATATCAGTCTATATTAGCTGTAAATATCAGTCTATATGAGCTGTAAATATCAGTCTATATCAGCTGTAAATATCAGTCTATATCAGCTGTAAATATCAGTCTATATCAGCTGTAAATATCAGTCTATATTAGCTGTAAATATCAGTCTATATTAGCTGTAAATATCAGTCTATATTAGCTGTAAATATCAGTCTATATCAGCTGTAAATATCAGTCTATATTAGCTGTAAATATCAGTCTATATCAGCTGTAAATATCAGTCTATATGAGCTGTAAATATCAGTCTATATCAGCTGTAAATATCAGTCTATATCAGCTGTAAATATCAGTCTATATCAGCTGTAAATATCAGTCTATATCAGCTGTAAATATCAGTCTATATCAGCTGTAAATATCAGTCTATATCAGCTGTAAATATCAGTCTATATCAGCTGTAAATATCAGTCTATATTAGCTGTAAATATCAGTCTATATCAGCTGTAAATATCAGTCTATATGAGCTGTAAATATCAGTCTATATGAGCTGTAAATATCAGTCTATATCAGCTGTAAATATCAGTCTATATGAGCTGTAAGTATCAGTCTATATCAGCTGTAAATATCAGTCTATATCAGCTGTAAATATCAGTCTATATGAGCTGTAAGTATCAGTCTATATCAGCTGTAAATATCAGTCTATATTAGCTGTAAATATCAGTCTATATCAGCTGTAAATATCAGTCTATATTAGCTGTAAATATGAACCTATGTCGATTTGAAATATCAGCATGTTTTAACTTAAAAGATGGACCTACATCTGACTGTTAATAGCCAATACAAAAATTGGCTGACATGCTTTTGATCAGAACTAGACTGAGGCATCTCAACATTTGTACATTTAGATATTTAAATGTAGATTTCACTAAAATGGATAAAGAGTGACTTTGTGGTTTATTTTGGGAAATAAACATTTCTTGAACATTGCAGGTTGGAAGATCTTCCCTTTAAAGAGCTTTAACATGAACACTGATTCATGAAAAAATCAATAAAACTGTCATTAGAGTCACCTGGCAGTCCTTTCTGTTGAGAAAACTGAAAATCTGTAATAATAATGGGTACAAAAGGACCAATATCTGGCCCGTATATAAATAATTTCACTGCTCTCTGCAGCTCCAAAAGAATATTAGCCCCGCTGCTCCTGAGCTCAGCAGCAGAATAGAGCGCTGTGACACCTAACCATGATTTACGTTTCCACTATTTTATCCTATTTGAGGGAGGCTGGAGGTTGCAGACATTTATTATTTTGCAAAACAAACTAACATTTTTCTCCTGAGGAAAAAAAACAGCATAATGCACAGTGACAAATCTGTTATTTTCTGGGCTAAAATTCTTTTCTTTCTGGTAAAGCTGCTGGCTGATTGCTGCTACCTTTGGCAGGCTGTGTGTAAACGGGGTCAGAGGAAAAGAAAACACACGAAGCACGCTTATTTCACCAGGCTGGGGAGTAGAAGCAGATTGAAGATGCATTTTCTAATGAAGACATCATTCATGTTGACGCTGACTAACGGCAAATCAACGTCAGGCCTCAGTCAAAAGAAAGTTTACAGTAAAAACCACTGACTTTATTACGCTTATTGATCACAAGATAATCTTTCAGAAACATTGAGTTTAAATGGAGAATAATCACCACCTATTCATCAGTTTACTGCTTCTAAGAGAGAGAATTTGCATCCAAGCTCCTGCACAATTTCTGCAGAAAAACACTGGAGAAGAAGGTGGAACTGAAGCTTCTCACCAGTTCCTCTCTTACAAAGTTAACAGTGTATGTGTGCCATTTCCGCAGGGTTAGTTGATGCAGCATGTTGCCCACTCCATGCACACTGGAGCACATTACTTGTTCTCTAGACCGGTCTACAGTGGTGCAAAAAGCATCATTCCAAATCTCAATTTGCATGAAGCAGAAAGTCCCAAACAGGAAGTCAAGCAAAGGAGGCAAAGAGCAAGAGGTCAATTTCAAAATGAAAACACCATGTGCAGACTGATGATCCTTTACCCCATCACTAGATTATTATGATGTTGAAACAGGAAGTAAAGGAAGATCAAATCAACCTCAGGCAGGCAGAGAAACATGATGTTTGAATGATTTTGTCGTTAGTTGGAGCAAAACCACAGTGTGGACAGGTCGCTGCAGGGACGGATTCTGTAAAATGTGCAGACTTGACAGCGCTCTCTCTTCCAGTTCAAACATGACTGAAGTTTATACACATTTAAAATGTTGCCAAAAATGTTGCCAACTTTGGGAAAAGTGAATGGAACTTGCAAGGAGATCACCAGTTTTTGTAATGATTACTCTGAATGGAGAATTAGCCTTTTATTCATATTATTAAAGAAGCATTCATGTGAAATATTTAAATGATCCTGATAACACAGAACCAAAACAAAAGTTGACTCCCAGTTGGTCAATTTATTGTTTTCAATCAACAAAATGTGCATGCAAACTGCTGCACAACATCTAAATAGCAGAAAAACACATTTGAAAAATTCAGAAAGTGGAAGGAAGAGAAAGGAACTCTTGCTTCTTGCCAGTTTAACTCACTTTTGCACAAGTTTCCATTTTTTTTATGCAGTTTAACCAGTGCTCGCTCTCTCTTTGGGTTCGATCATGACTGAAGATGATGAAGTCTCTTAGCTTTTTGATCCCACTCATCATTGAAAGAATGGAGATTTGATCATTCTAAAACCTGATATTTCAGAGGAGAGAATCTGTTGACATTCTGGATAAATGTAAATATTGTCAATGTGTTTGCACAACTCAGACAGTATGTAAGAGTTTGTCTGCAGTATTTCACAACAGTAGGGATCTAAGACGTCTATGTTGGTGGTTCTCAACCTTTCCAGCCTGCGACCCCCAAAATAAAGGTGCCAGAGATTGGGGACCCCCACTGTACCTTGAACACAGCCATGAACAATCAAGAATAGTCATGTGGAGACAAGGCCGTCCAATAGGAGAGCTTTCTGGGGCCCAGCCAAACTGGGGGCCAGCAAAATCATGGTCTACTGTAAAGTTAAGCTGTGGTGTTTTATATTTAACCGAAATAATAACCATTCTTCTTAAAGCAATACATTTTAATGCATTTGTGTAGTAACTAGCCCTCTAAAAAGGGATCCTTTTGTTGGAAAAAGAATCAAAATATGTTAAAAAATAGCTAAAATGGGTTGATAATGGCAGAAAAAGGTGGGAAAGGTGGTGATATTGGATTTTAAAAGTAGCAGCACTAGGTTATAAATGCCCAAAATTAGGTTAAAGTGGCAAAAATTAACCAAAAAATGGCAAAAATGGGTTAAAGTGGTGAAAATGGGCATAATAAGTGGTAAAAAGGGATTCAAACGTGGCTGAAATGGCATTAATGTGGCAAATATAGGTGCAAATTTGGTGAAATTGAATGAAAATTGATATAAACTGCCAAAAAGGGTTAGCTGAGGCAGAAAAAGTCAGAAACTGGCAAAAATGGGCATCTCAAATTGTAAAATGTGGTGTAAAAAGTGGTAAAAAGGGGTCAATAGTGGCAATAATGTGTCAACAGATCCAAAATATGCAGAGAGTGGAGAGATTTGGTTTAGAAGTGGCAAAAACAGGCAGAAAAAAAGTGGGCAAAAGGGTTTAAAATGGGCAAAACACGAGTTTTCAGTTGCAAAAATGTGTTAAAATTGGTGCAAAGTGGCAACAGTGTAATTGAAAAATGTTCTTAGTTCTTTTAAGGCATCTGGAGACCCCTGCTCAGTGTGTCGTGACCTCCAATGTGGTCCCGATCCCCACGTTGAGAACCCCTGGACTGCATTGTAGCTGTGGTGTCACCCAGGTTAGGGTTGGATTTTCTCTAGAATCTAATCAAAGATTATCATGACTAACATTTGTTTTAACATCCAGCTCTAAAATCGTGAATCTTCATCCACCTAAAAACACCAAGATTTGATTTTCAGCCCTAATATTTTATAATTCAGTCCACAGCCGGCCGCCTCCCCGAGCTGCAAACCCCATCCTGATGATTTGAATTCCTATAATATGTGATGTGACACTTTATTGAGGCCATTGCAGAGATATTAAATTAGTCGGTGAATATCTGAGCTCAAAGATTTCTTAGCTCCAGGTATCCCCGCTCAAATGAGTTTTTATTTGAATGTATGACTTCCAGCTGTGAAAGAGAAAATGTCCTCATATCCCGGTGAAATCGCCGCCGCCGCCGCTGTCGCGCTGTCCGGGGACTTTCTTCATTATTCAGCGTCTGCGGAGCGGCTCCAGGATTTAAGGCTGCAGATAAAATCATCTCCTCTCTGCATCTCTCTGGAGGTTTGTTTACACAGAAACTTCTTTAAATACACATTTCATATCCAGCTGCATTACAAACATTTGCTCTGGTAATTCTTTAAAGGGGATTTTCCTCTTTACTGCTGCTGAAACAGTCTGCACATTTACAGAGGAGGTGATGCTTCAGTAGCTGTAGTTTGATCATTTATGAAGAAATGAAAAGATCATTAAAGCAGCGCATAAATGATGGATGGCTCCTTTATTTCTTTAAAGAGTAAAAAGAGATTTACCGCTGTCTTAACCAGACTGTTGGTCAATCAAACCTGGGCCTTAGATTTCAGGTTACCAGGAGTTTTCTGGTGAAAGAGATATCATCTGGTCAACATCTGGGCTGATTAATGATCAGTCTGACAAACCTAGGTAACGTGGTGGAGTGATTTACTCTGGCATCGTTGCACCTGAAGGCTCTGAGAGAGGAGATGAACTGCACCAAGAGTTGGCTCATCCATTCCTGCCCTGAATTAATGCTTATTAGCATGGAAATGCACATTTTTTAATCGTCTCTAACAGTGGTTCTCAACCTTGGGGTCGGGACCCCCTTGGGGGTCGCGAGACACTGAGAGGGGGTCGCCAGATGCCTTCAAAAAAATAAGAACATTTTTTTTTAACTATGCTGTTGCCGCTTTACACCAATTTTACCAAATGTCAAGCCTTTTTCATCACTTTTTAACACCAATTTTAGCACATTTTTTCCACTTAAAACCCATTTTTTGTCAATTTGAGACCCTTTCCATCACTTTTTTCTGCCTGTTTTTGTCACTACTAAACCAATTCTTGCCACCTTCTGCCAATTGTTGCCATCTGCTGACCGATTATTGCCTGTATAAACTTTTTTTTAAAATCCTTTTGCCCATTTTCACCACAGTTAACCCATTTTTGGTCATTTTTTCCACTTTCGTCAAATTTCAGCCCCTTTTAACCCATTGATGTTCTTTAAAAATCCAATTTCACCAACTTTTTACCATTTTTAGCCATTATGAACAAATTTTAGCAATTTTAACCCATTTAAATGATGTTTTTAACAAAAGTTTTTTCATCTAAAGAAGGCTAAATTAATAAATAAAGAGATTTGTTTGTTGATGAGAGTAGTTATTATTAAATGTGGTTTTCACAGCTTTACAATGGACCATGGATTTGCTGACCTCCACGGGCCCCCCGTTTGGCTGGGTCCCAGAGACCTCCCCCTTTATAACTCCTTATGGACATCCTTGTCTGTCACTATTCTTGAATGTTCCTGGCTATTCAACCACCCTCAGGTACAGTGGGGGTCCCCGGTCCCTGCCACCTTTATTTTGGGGGTCCAGGCTGAAAAGGTTGAGAACCCCTGGTCTTTAAAATCTAGCAAAAAGGAGTGCATGTGTAGCTGCAGATGCATTAATTTCATTCTGCAAAACTGGATAAAAATATTTTGACTTTTCCATCTTCAACAGCTGCAGAAACGACAACATCTACAAATGCATTCAGCTAAAAGTCACCAGTTAACACAGTCACTCATTAAACCACAACACCGGAACTGTTACGTCTGTGCATGAAGGAAAATGTTGAAGAAACTGAGCAGAGGACGATGCAGATGGTTTATTCTGACCACCAGTCCTTGGTCCACTGAGCCGATCAATACTGATGATTATTTATCTGAGTTCTGATATATAATTGGCCCAATCACAACCTCTCTACCAAAGGCAGACCTGAGATCAAGCCAACATCTCAGAGCACACCATGTTCATATCCATGCAAACAGCCACTCCAGCACGTTACTGCATCATTGCTTATCATGCAGCGGCAGCACGAATGCAAACCCCTGAACTAGAGGTACGCTCCTGTACCAAACAGCAAGGTTTCACTTCTGCACAGCCATCAGGCAAAGGTAGGCGATGGCCTAGAGCCTCAGGCTCCAGGGAGCCTCAAGAAAGAGTCCTCATAGGTGCAGCTCAGGCCTGAGGTATCCGAATTATTTTTTTATTAATTATTATTATTATTTATTAGAGGAGCCGCTAGCCCAGGTTAAACACACATACCCCCCCCTCCATGCTCCAGCGAGGGGAGGTGGAGGATCACAAACACAGGCTGCAGCTTTAAGAGCAGTGATTGCTGTAATGGGCCTATAGAGACGAGAGAAAAAGACAACAGAGGAACCAGAGGATTGAGAGGAGGAAGACTTGATGGATGGGTCTGCTTTCCAGGTCACTTAGGGGGCTCCTCCCCCCGTGTCGGGCGCTCTCCCCAGGGTCACGATTACCGGGCACGCACACAAACACAGCAGAGCAGCTCGCCACACAATGGGCAACATCGATTTTACAATATAAACTAATGAAGCAGACCAAACTGGATAGAAGGAGCGCACTAACACGTAGGCACCCACTTCGTAGCCGTCTCTTTGTTCCATTCGACGCTGTGATTGCTGATGTGAAGATAAGTGTGTACATTACTGAAACACAAACCAATTATGTTCCCGTTGTAGCGGCGCTCGCAAACAAACACACAAACATGCTTAAAACGCTCACACATGACGACACGGCTCGTCTCAGAGAGCGCGCGTGCTCCCTGGAGGCGGCGTCTCTCCTCTCTCCTCCTCTTCCTCTTCCTCTCTCTATTTCCTTGGTGACAGCTGTCATCCTGTCAGGGCCCATGGCAGCCCCATTCTGCTCGCTGACACGCCACACACACAAAAACGCACACACACACACACACACACACACACACACACACACACACAACTCTCAAACTCAACAGCCCTGGCAGGTTTCGCTCTGTGCCTCCCCAACCTCCAGTCGGCTCAACCAGAGAGACTCCAGTCCTGCAGAGCTACCTAGCTACAGTCACTCTGCTAACGAGCTACAGTCACTCTGCTACCTAGCTACAGTCACTCTACTAACTAGCTACAGTCACTCTGCTAACTAGCTACAGTCACTCTGCTAACGAGCTACAGTCACTCTGCTAACGAGCTACAGTCACTCTGCTAACTAGCTACAGTCACTCTGCTAACAAGCTACAGTCACTCTGCTACCTAGCTACAGTCACTCTACTAACTAGCTACAGTCACTCTGCTAACTAGCTACAGTCACTCTGCTAACGAGCTACAGTTACTCTACTAATGAGTTACAGTCACTCTGCTAACTAGCTACAATTACTCTGCTAACGAGCTACAGTCACTCTGCTAATGAGCTACAGTCACTCTGCTAACTAGCTACAGTTACTCTGCTAACGAGCTACAGTTACTCTGCTAACTAGCTACAGTCACTCTGCTAATGAGCTACAGTCACTCTGCTAACTAGCTACAATTACTCTGCTAACGAGCTTCAGTCACTCTGCTAATGAGCTACAGTCACTCTGCTAATGAGCTACAGTCACTCTTCTAACGAGCTACAGTTACTCTGCTAACGAGCTACAGTCACTCTGCTAACTAGCTACAGTCACTCTGCTAACGAGCTACAGTCACTCTGCTAACTGGCTACAGTCACTCTGCTAACTAGCTACCGTCACTGTGCTAACTAGCTACAGTCACTCTGCTAAAAAGCTACAGTCACTCTGCTATCTAGCTACAGTCACTCTGCTAACTAGCTACAGTCACTCTGCTAATGAGCTACAGTCACTCTGCTAACGAGCTACAGTCACTCTGCTACCTAGTTACAGTTACTCTGCTAACTAGCTACAGTCACTCTACTAACTAGCTACAGTCACTCTGCTAACTAGCTACAGTCACTCTGCTAACTAGCTACAGTCACTCTGCTATCTAGCTACAGTCACTCTGCTAACTAGCTACAGTCACTCTGCTAACTAGCTACAGTCACTCTGCTAACTAGCTACAGTCACTCTGCTAACTAGCTACAGTCACTCTGCTATCTAGCTACAGTTACTCTGCTAACTAGCTACAGTCACTCTGCTAACTAGCTACAGTCACTCTGCTAACTAGCTACAGTCACTCTGCTAACTAGCTACAGTCACTCTGCTATCTAGCTACAGTCACTCTGCTAACTAGCTACAGTCACTCTGCTGCAGCTTCAGTTAAGAGACAGAAACAACTCTGACAACTAAAATCTCACGTAGACACAGCAGGGCTGAACGATTATCAAAACTGATCTAACTGGGATTATTTTTCCCAAAATTGTGATTGTGGTTTAATTTGTGATTATCTTTAGGTTCCATCTTATGCGTTGTTTAACGAGCAATAAATCAGTCTTTATTAAAAAGAGCACCATATTAGACAAATAAAACAAGGAATAAATAACTTTAAAAAAGAAAAGCCATTTTGATTTATATGGCAAATTTGATATCAATTCCTGTATTAAAGGGGATGATCTTTTCTTACATGAGGGAGAAAAGTTGGATTTTTGTACTTGTACTTCTGCCACTTTTTCCCCACTTATTCCACTTTAATCCAATTTTTGCCTATTTTCACCATTTTTTGTCCATTTGAGCTACCTTTTACCACTAAATATCACTTGTTTCCTTTTCCCCCCAATTTTTGCCTCTTCATTTTGCCACTTTTTTCCCATTTTTTTCCCATTTTTGCAAATTCTGTTTGACAGTTTCCCCATTTTTTCACTTTTATCCCATTTTTGCCCTTCTTCATCTTTTTTCCACTGTTTTGCCCACTTAAGCTACATTTTGCCATTAAATACCGCTTGTTTGATTTTTTTCCCAAATTTTTGCATCTTCTTTTTGCCACCTTTTCCCATATTTGCCCTTTTTTTTCCACTTTTCGTCTTAAAAGGCTACCTTTCGCCATCAAATATTACTTGTTTCTTTTTCTCTCAAATTTTTGCTTCCTCTTTTCCCCTTTTTTTTGCCATTTTTTCCCCATTTTTTCCCCATTTAAGCTACCTTTTGCCATTACATACCACTTGTTCCCTATTTTTTGCCCATTATTGCTACTCACGAGTGCTTTTGCTTATTTTAGTCACTTTTCACTAGTTTTTTTTTTACCACTTTTGGACCAGTGTTGCTACTTTCTGACCATTTTCCATGTTTTCTCACAATTTTCGCCCCTTTTCACACATTTTGGCTGCTTTTTGACCATTTTTGCCACCTTTAACCCATTCTTATTGCTACTTCAAGCTGTTTTTGTGGCTCTTGCAAAGGTATTTTAATAATTTGGCTCTTTGGATTAAGTAACACTAGTGTAAAGCATAAGACATCTACTGCAAAAAACTGTATCTGGTATTCTGACACATTTCAGGTTAAAGAAACATTGCACTGTCTGTGATCGGAATATTGCAGCAGCCCATTTAATCTAATTTGCGATGAATTAACCAGCCCTAAGACATATAGCAAATTATTCAACATGCATGCAGCAATACCCCCCCCCCCCCCCCCCCCCGTGTAGAGGGACCGATGAGTACATCAGCAGCATGGGCATGCATGGATCAAATGAGCCGTAAAATCTCCTTTATAAGTACAATGCTCTGGTTTTAGGTCTTTACCAAAGGCAGAAAGATTCCCTCTGTTTACCATCTTAGTATACACTTAGTATACAAGTACATTGGTCTTAAATATCAATGCAGCCCCGTCTCATGTGACAATTAAATCTGATTTACTGCAGGAGCAGCCTGCAGAATCTGCTGTGTCAGCATGATCTGGACTTACAGAACTTCTAATGATGTCTGCAGGTCGTCATGCTGCAACCCGATCTGAAAAAGCCTCCGTGTCGGACGGTGTGTCGGTGTTATTTTTCTCCGACATCCTCACCCAGACATAAAACTAAAATATCGGCATTTGGCAGCTTCAGTCCAAAATTATCTGCTCTGGCCTTTAACAGCAAACATCGGAGCGATCCTCGTCTGTAATTCTACACCAGGCCGACACAAACCTGCTGCTCGCACACATTCCAGTCATGTCCACATCTACTGCAGCATGCCAAACACATCACTCGGCCTGCTCTCAGTACACTGACCCAGCGCTGTATTACTGCGCCTGAAAGCTGCCGTTACAGCTGTTTGAGACCCACATCACCCCGGTCAGGCTGGACGCTCACAGAGCCGCGTTTAGGAGCCTTCAGGAGCATGCTCTGTTTTTGCATTCATGTCACAAACAGCTGATGCACATTGATTTGCTTATTTCTGCTCCTGAGGGCCATGTTTTCACAACTTTAGGGGACTGGGTATCAGCTAGGTGCATGAAAATCGGCACACATATGTATCATGATTAGACCAAAAAAAGTCTGTTGGGACCATCCTCCAAAATGTACAGGAAGTGCACAAGTCCAAAGTTCAAATTTTGGTGTTTTTGGGTGATTCACAAGTTTTATATTTTAACGAACTTCTCTGAGGGATTTCATGCAATCCATTCCAAATTTTTTTTGCTCATACTTGACAACATGGAGATCTAAAGTTGTGCTCACTGGGAGTTTTCACCATAGGGTGCGGCCGTGACTGGAGCCCAAACTTAAACTACTTTTTGTGCTTTTTTTTTTTTTTGCAGTGAAAATCCACCAATAATGTCTTATAACATTTTACTGCTAATGTTATTCATCACCAAACTCCACAGGGATGATCACACATTGATCCTGACTACATTCAGACATCAATATCATTACGTTGTAACAGCGCCCCCTTCCTGCAACTGAACATTTCCGCCTATGATTTTTAAAATTTTCCCTTTACATATTCAGCCCCTCCACACCATCCAGCCTAGACTTGTGATTTTTGGTGTGCATATGTGTCATCATCAGATCTACAAAAAAGCCTCTTAGACCCATGCCCAAATCCAAACAGGAAGTCCAACAGCTTCATCTCAGTTTCAAATGAGGCATTTTTTGACAGTGCGTCATGATTTAGCCTCTTCTAACTTCAGTTTACAATAGTCTGTGATCTTCTGCTCTTTCCTGCAAGACAACAGCACCATACGGAACCCGCTCACATGCAAACATCTCATCATAGCGCCCCCTACTGACGACAGGAAGTGACACAAATGTGTCATCTCTTCATTTCAATATCTGGCCAATTTGACATGAAGTATGTGCATACCAAACATCTGACTGCCTTCAAGTTTTACATGTAGCGTCAAGGTCTGCCCAGCGACATATTCAAGGGTTAATTTGCCCTTTTGGTGTAGCGCCCCCAAGGAGAACACTATATATCAGCACTGAATGCACAATTTTAGGCGTGATTTGGCCTTGCAATCGATTATTTGTCTGTATAGTCCTTGCATGAGGTGTTTATGTGGTTATTTCACCATTCCACATGAGTTAAAGCAGTCATTTTCAAAGCGTGAGGTGAGCCTCCCCTGGGGGGCGTCACAGAGTTCAGGGGAGGCGTGGAACCATAATCCTGAAAAAAGGTGATTTTTCTTTGCAAACTTCTGCTGTGCATGAAGAAAAATGGATAGACTTATAGTTACTATAGGGACTATGCTATAGAGCAGTGTTACTCAACCAAAGAGCCACATTTGTGAAAAATCCCTTTGCAAGAGCCACAATCTAAGAGGTGAAAAGTGGCAAAAACAGCTTGAAGTAGCAATAAAAATAGGTTAAAGGTGGCAAAATGGTCAAAAAGCAGCAAAAAATGGGTGAAAAGGGGGAAAAACGTGGGAAAATGGTCAGAAAGTAGCAAAAATGGGTGAGAAGTGACAAAAAAGTGGGTGGAAAGTGACTTAAATGGGCAAAAAGCAGTCAAGAGCAGCAAAAATGGTCAAAAAAGAGGAAACAAGTGGTATGTAATGGCAAAGGGTAGTTTAAATGGGCAAAAAGTGGCAAAAAGGAAAAAAAAGGGAAAAAAATTTGGATAAAAGTGGCAAAAATTGTAAAAAAGTGGCAAAAAATATGTGAAAAAAGGAAACAAGTGGTATTAAATGGCAATGGGCAGCTTAAATGGATGAAAAGTGGCAAAAAAATGGGGAAAAAAAGGCCTAAAAATGGGATAAAAGTGGCAAAAAGACATAGCAGAAATGAGCAAAAAATGTGGGAAAAAGGGGTATTTAATAATGAAAAGTAGCTTAAATAGGCAAAAATGAGATAAAAGTGGAAAAAATTGGGAGAAAGAGGCAAAAAGAAGTTGTAAAATGGCCAAAAAAAAAAAAAGAAAAAGGGTATTTAATGGCATTATAACTGAATAAGAGGGAAAGGCAGATGTTTAAGGACATTTGCAAACCAAAATATCTAAAATATATTCATGTTAAAAATGTTTAAAGATTAGACATAAATGTTTGAAATGATGTTGTTTAATTTTTTTCGATTTGAATCCTTTTTGTGGGTGGGGGTCCACCGAATGAATAATTTCTTCTTAGGAGAGGCTCACTCTCCCACACTTTGAAAACCCCTGGCTTAGAGCATAAATACACTTGAAAAAGCAAAGAAAACACTCAAAATTTTGCCCATTTACAGTTCATTCCCATCTTAATAAAAACGGCCTTTTCCAGCCTACATAAATAGTAACCGGGCAGACTGTAAATATGCAACCTTATTCATTAGAGAAGTCTTTATTTATTCAATTTATGACCAAGAGAAGGAAACATGTAATGAGTCACACCCTCAGCAGCTGTTTCCTGTACTTCTCTGAGAGTCTGCAGGTATAAAGGTACAGTATAGGACTCCAACAGAAACACATTGAGGTAATAAACAAACACAGGCACCCATATAAGCAAACACACACTCACAAACACACACACACACAGCCAGAGACTGTTTGGCAAATGGCACCCGGTCGGAAAATGTAATTGCTTGAACTTTAGAGAAGCGACTGCAGCTTCTGAAATCCCCGAGGGAGCCATCAGACCAGTGTTTTACAGCACACATCCACACACATAGAAAACCTCGAACCACGCTGTCAGCAAGTGCAGCACTTTAAGTAGTAATAACTGCTGGAGCTGTTAGGGTGAGGAGAGGGAGGACGGGGGGGAGGAAGGGGGGAGGAAACAAACGCAGAAGGAGAGGAGAAGAACAAGCAGCTTTAATCTCCATCAGGGTGGATTTGATTCGACTGGAGCCGGGCGGCGAAGATTTAAGGAAACGGTTAGTGGGCGTCGATAATTCTGCTGGTTAAGACGCTCGCTCTCCTCTTCACGGTGGGATCTTTCATCAACATGGAGCTCTGTCTGGGCTGGATTCACACGAGATGGGTTTCATATTTTTTTAGGGCTGGAAATCTCTGCACCTCGATGCTACAGACTGGGCTGATTCAGAAAATTGGCATTTTTTAATTTAAGACCACTGACCCTTTAACTAAGCAGGGATTGGAAAGGCTTTATGGGTCGTCAGGAGGTGGTTAAAGTCGAGCAGGAGACACAGAAGAAGAAGAAGTCTGGTCATCCATTAGGCTGTTAATCACAAGACCATGTTAAAACCATGGTTGATGATAAAAATGTGAGGGACTGGTCCTTTAAGCACTGGTCACAGGATCAGCTCCTCTCTCTCTTCAATTCTTCTAGCTTAAATTGCAGAGCCTTTTATAGAAACTGCACTCAATGATAAATACATGAGGGAGAAAAGCTGTTAAAAAGTGACAGTGCTGTCTGACGTTGCACTGCAACCTTCCCTAGAATGCTCTGCAAGCAGCAGGAGGTGGAATGTGGTTGCTGCCTTTTCTCCACGAGTTGGTCTTTAAAATGTTGCTCAGCTCGGGTGCTGTGATCATGTTCACTGCCATGTTGGCGAGCTGTGCAAGTATAACATCCAGTTTCTGGGGCGTCCCGGTCTGCTGGCTCTCATTGGCTATTCTTGTTGAAGCAGCCAGGAGATTTTAACTTGACTGGGAGAAACTAAAATAACCTTAACATGAGAAATAAGCAGTTGAGACGAGCCCAAATATGGACAAAGCCATCTCCAAACATTGGGGGGCGGAGCAAGTCAAATTCTAGTGTAGTTTTTTATTTGTTCGTTAGTTTTTAGTGACTCAGAAAGCATGAAGTGAAACAAAGGGGATGATCGGTGTTGGCCGTACTGTGAAGTTGCTGCAATAATTCACTTCATCTCTACTAGAGCAGGAAAACAATCTTATTACCACCTCACACTAGAACATCATGGTGTAACATTATGATGCCTCATTTAGTTAGCCATCATGCTCTTATCCTGCTGGATGAATATCATGGCTCACTTCCATGTTTGGAGGATCTTACCATGGCTGATTTTGGTGAAGCAGGATGACTGACCTGCAGCAGCAGACGTGTGTTTAGCTGACTAATGAAGGTGCTGCTGCGGTTTTATTTGACCCACAGTGCTTATGTGCGCCAACCTTATCAGCTGGAAATGCAGTTGTTTTTTGCACGGTTGCTTTCTGCACAGCTGTTTTTTGCACAGCTGTTTTTTGCACAGCTGTTTTTTGCACAGCTGTTTTTGCAGGGATGTGTTTTGCACAGATGTTTTTTGCACAAGTGATTTGATTGAAATTACTTCACCTGAGATTCTGGTTAAGGACCAATAAGACTCCACAGTAGATGAGCTCAGATGTCATTGGTTTTCATTGTTTTAAATTAGGAAAGCACTCGGAGAGCGCAGACCTTCGCCATTAACCCTATCTCCCAATAGTATAGAATCCTTTAAAAAATTCCTGAAACCAGACGGTGACCCAGATCACTCCCAAAATCTAATCAGTTCAATCATTTCCTGAAAACTCCGTCCATAACTTTTTGAGTTATGTTGCTAACAAACTAACAAACTAACACATAACCTCCTTGGCGGAGGTAAAAATGCCAAACCAGGTCCTTATGGGACTTGGTTTCGATCTCCACCCCTACTCCTCAGAGCTCCACAGCTTCTGCTCAGAAAGACTTTCAGAATTTTCCATACGGGACGAATTCCGCTGACGTTTTAACTCTGACCCTTGGTCACCATTTATTAAAACTGCTGTAAAGCCAAACATCACGTCTGCCGTCCTCCTCACAGCACCTCCATCATTAGAGTATCTGATACCTAATCACTTCACTGCTAAACATTAGAAATAACATGCTGTACTGCTGCATTATAAATAAATATTTGAATTTATCACGAGTCAAATATTGATTCTTTTTCAGCTTCATCCCAAAATGATGATCTCTGAAAGCCCGCTGCTGTTCCCTTTATAACTGACAGTATCACACATCTGGATTAAAGCGCACTAATCTGGAAATCCCGTCAGAACACGCTGCAACACGCTGCAACACGCCCGGCCGGACACGTTAATCCCCCTCCCAACCCCGCTGGTGTTTCTAGGAACATGCGCACTGTCTGAAGCGTGGGGATGCTGCTGTGTTTCCATGCTTGTAAGCGTTTAAGTGCAGGCCGTGTGTATGTGTGAGCGTGTAAGCCCGGGGCTGTCCCCTCAGCGCTGCGTCTGTATCGACCTGCAGAGGAAAACAGGCCTGCACTCGGCCATGTAGGCCAGGAAGTCGATAGGGACATCAGAACGAGGGCAGGCGTCCAAAACGGCATCACAACGTGCCCAGAGGCCGCATGCTCGCACACAAACACCAACGCCCGCTCTATATAAACAAAGGCTTGGCCGACCATCAAATAGGCCTGGATTTAGGCTTTTTAAATCCCCCAGATGGTCGTTCATGTGTTATCTGTCCATAATGGTGCTTTCATAAACTCTGACCTTTTCTCATGCATTTAAGAAACACCTGATAACTGTCATTCACACATCATGGCATGCAATTTCTCCTAACAGCAGAGAGCATTGCTGAGACATTTCCATGTAAATTAGCAGCAGGTATGTTGATCTTTACCACCGTCTGCAGCAACACAACTGCACTTTCATTCATGGAGCATTTATCTTTGCTCTTCTTGATGTAAAGTTCAGAGGTGACAAGAATCATAGGGCTGGGAATTATGGATTTGGCCCATTAAATTCTAGCAGGATCCACAATAATGCACGCTGGAAGAAAGACTGGAACAGCCATATTTTGGTCTTAGCCTCTTTAGCCTTCATGCAGAAAAAGATGATGTCTACAGCGGTATCTGACATGACCACAACAATGGTGACAGCCCAGATTAGGACGTCACTGCAGACCTGCTGTCCTGCTTAATAAACCCAGTGTATCTCATCGTGTTTAGCCTGATTTATCAGGATCAACAACTGATCATAAAGGTCTACATGACAGCAGGGCATCTAAGGCTACGGTGGCCTATGAGGGGGAATGAAACCCTCCACCCTTTCTCCATCATCCATCTTCAGGACCACACGGTCTGCGCCTCGATATCAGCAATCCTGCAGACAGACGGCTCCATCATAGAGCAGCAATAATAAGAGAAAACAAAAAGGATGTCTCTGGCTTCGGCTGAAAAATCGGTTTGTCTTTCTTATCAGGCAGCAGCCTTGATAACTGGGAGCAAGTCGCTGGATAAGTTGAGTTTAAATCACCGTGCCTGGCAGAGAGAAAAATAAGACTTTGTTCTGAAGTGAGACATTTTTTGGGCTGTGTTTGGGAGGAAACTGTACCTTCAAAAACACACCTCAAGAGACAAATAAAACTGCAGGAGTGTCTCCGTGCCATGATAACCTATATCTCATTCTCCACTATAAGTTTCTAAATCTCCACTGCACTGAATTCTGGCATTTTTATTTCTTTATGAGTCATTCACTGCAATGTTTTAGAGCCACACTGTTAGGACAAATAACTCAATCTGAGGCTCAACGGTGAAAAAAGTCAGACAAATCCGATCAGGATGAAGGCGTAGGACTCTGGAGGGAAATGCATTTTAAACGTCATCCTGCAAATGTGTGTGGCTGGAGCTTCATGAGCTACTGGACCCACAACAATGTTACCTTAAATTTACAGTTTTCTTAAGGACCGATGGTCCACTGGTTGCTAGAGCCCAGGCTGGGAGCTCACAGCAGCATTAAGGGTTTATACCACCACCAGCAGAGGATATCAGGCCTCATTAGAAGATTCTGAAGCCTAGGTAGAGGGGAAGCAGCTAGAATAACAAGGAACAACAACAAAAATGCAGCAGAGGGCTTTTAATTGGGAGGAATAGTCAAGTATAAAGCGATTAGCTCCACCTCTAACTGTAAGAACAACTTTAACAAAACTGCAATTTCAGCTGATATTGTGTGGGGATGCAGAGTGCTGAATTGTGGAAGAAAATAGCCAAAAGCACAAAAATAGCATGAAATAGCATAAAATGGCATAAAAGTAGCTGAAAATTTGCATGCAATAGCTCAAAAAAGGATAAAATAGCTGAAAGTAGCCTAGAAACAGCTTAAATAGCTAAAAATAGCTGAAAGTCACCTTAAAATAGCTGAAAATAGCATAAAAATAGCATAAAGGCATAAAAGTAGCTGAAAATGGCATTCAATAGCTCAAAAAAGGATTAAAATAGCTGAAAGTAGCCTTCAAATAGCTGAAAATAGCATGAAAATGGCTATATTTTAAAAATGATAAAAGTCAGAAATGAGAAAAGCCATGGCAGTCGAATGACGAAGAAACTGGATTTTTTAAAGTTTAAACGGTTTCGATACGACCAAGTATGAAGGAGGAGATAGCCGGCGCGAAAGAAGAAGAAGAATAAACAAAATGGCCGACACAAATCTCAGTAGTGTGGATGCTCAGCATCCCCACTAATGAAGACTGGGGGTGCAAGGATGCAATCCATCAACAAATCAGTCTCAAAGCTGCAAAAACACCACCTACCTTCATGAGAATGGACTAGCATGATTGGAGACATGCTAGCCAAGGCTCAGTGGAGAACGTGCATGAATGAGGATGAGCATGTTGATGATTTTTAAAATCCCAACCAGCTTTAGGGCAACAACAGTTATTTAGGATAAACCTGAGAGTTTGGGCTTTGCCACGTACTTTTATTTCACATCTCTACCTGCAACAGAGGCTGAGGAATAAAGATTTCACTATTGAGATTCTGAGCAGTTTTTCAGGAAATCCTCGAGTTTTTGGAGGTTATTTTCAAACACAGCTCATGTTTAAACGGGTGTTTTATATTCAGCCTTGGGTCTAAATGGGTTAATACTTCTCTTTGTGAAAAACTACAAGTATGTCAACACTTTCTCTCACATCTGACCATGAAATCACGTCTGGTCAATTTTGTGCCCTGTAAAATCTGCCTTATTTGATGCAGCAGCTTTAGTAAGAGTGAATGTTAGTGCTGGACTGTTGGACATTCAAATCTATAAAAATGTCTCTACTGTGCATGTGATCAGTCAGTGTTTCAACCCTCTGTCTTTAACCTGTCAAGCTCTATCTTTTATTAGGCGACTGCTCAAAATCTCCAGCCCCTCTTTCAAAGAGTAGAACTCTGTAACTAAAAGGTCTATTTGAATGATCAAGGTACCGTTATGAAGAGGGCACTTGTGAAATTTGTTCAGAAGTGTAAATATGTGTCTATATGTTACTGGATCAGAGAGAATCAAGTTGGCAAATGAAAAATTTCATTTTCACCTAATTTTTTGTGCTATTTTATCATATATATCTCAGAAATAATGCAATTAAAGTCCAAAAATCTCCAGGAGGCCAAAGCACCACATTTTGACATTACCTCTCTCAACTTTGATGCCTCTAGAGGGTTAACAGGACAAAATAAGAGAGATTTTAGTAAAAAAAATATCCAGGTGAAATCCCCTCTCGTGCCAATTTGGCCCAATTTGGCACTCTCTCTGCCGTCTGAAAAATCTCAGGTATCAAACTTCTTTTTTTACTCATATGCCATTATAGCTTCTAATGACTCTGACTACCAGTAGTTTTTAAGGTGACGATTGTGGCTGGATCCTAAAATGGTCTGTATCTTGACTTTCCAGTTCTATGTGGCGTGGTGACTGCACACAGCAGTTTGGTAAGTAATCATCAAAACGAGGAGAGAACACACCAGTGACCCGGGCTGGACCGTGGACTCTGAACAGGTTTTACCATGAATGGGAACGTCCATTAACTTCGCTCACCTTTGTCTACAGAACATTCTGGGTGCCGTGAGAGTGAATCTCTCGGACCTTTGTCCACAGCCAAATTTAAAGACGAGAAAGACTTCAATGAATGCATCTGTAAAAACAAGCTGAAGTGTGACCTTACAGTACTAAAGTTCAAGAGTTAACCCTTAGAGCTCACTGCTATTTTTTCACCATCATCTCTCGTCTGGACTTGTTGTCTTAAAAAGCTTATAAAACATCAACCCTGTGGTGCACAGTCAGGTTTTATACATCCTTTTTTTCAGGACAACCTGGGCTTTAAGAATACATCTACAACAGTCATGTCACTTGAATTTTGAAAAAGTTATAGAACTCTAAATACAAAAGAAAAAAAAACAAATTGGAATTTGAAACTCAAAGATTTTTACTGATAACACACAAACATTAGTGGCTAATCCTTTTCTTTGCACAGACCTGTTCTCCATCTCTTGGGGACAAAACAGTGAAAAAATAAAAATTCTGTGATTAACAGGTTTCAAAATATTTACATACATGCAAAAAAGTCCATCCACTTTTTTTGCAGTCAGATTGATTTTTGCCACTCCTTTAAACGGTAGAGACAGAACATCTTCCAAGTGGAGGACAGCCTCTCCCACAATGCACTGCATGTAAACACTGGCCTCAACAAATATGGTGCTACCCACCAAAAAAAGCCTACATGATCGAAAATGTATTAAAAATGGCACTTATTATTGGATCTAGCGCGGTGGATTTAATCTTTAAAGATTCCAAAAAGTCACAGAAGTTCTGGGCTCGCTTTACGGCATCCTTTAGGGTTACGGGGATATCAAGGGCAGCAAACAAACGGCAAAACGGTCGGCTTTCAGAGGACAAAAAGAGTGTCTACGACGTTTGGTTCAAAAGTTACCAACGTTTTTCTAAACTGTTTCACTTCTTGCTGTTTAGGACAACACTGTCCTCAGAGACCCAGGATGTCAGCCAAATTCTGGACTCACTAGCAAATGTTTGGTAAGAGCTATGAATGCATGAAGAACGTATTTAAAAAGGCACAACATCGAGCTTTCACAGGGAAAAACAAGTCAGGGTCTACGACTTACTGTTCAAAAATTACCAAGCAATTTACAAAGGGGTGTGCCACGTGAGCTCTAAGGCTTAAAGAACTGTCCATGAAGAAAATACCTGAATTCATCAGAGGACACATCACCACCTACAGCTGCTATTGGAGCCAACCTTCTTCCATCCTAAAGTGGACTAGTTTTGCTTGTAATCGTGCATTTTTGAAGAGCTACATAAAACATTTGAAGTGGACGAGCTTCACAGCCTCCCCACTTTGGCTCTTGAGCGAACCCGACCAGCTAAGGCGCTAATTTTATGTATCAGCGGGTAACATCTTGGTGCCGTCGCCGCCTGCCCTACCTTTGAACCTGCACATCAGACGACTGTTTTCAATTATACAAATTAGGCCGACTTAAGAGGGGGCCTTGATCACACTCGCATCCAAACACGGCGAGAGATCACACGAGCCGAGCATCCCGAGTGGGAAATGGTCTGGGACATTGTAAAATAGATCTATGGTGGGGGAAATGAGCCAGAAAGTGCAGATTGCAGCGATGCTCCTTTAAGGTTCTTTTCCCCGCTTGTGTTAATGTCTTTCCAGTGGTGCCTTCAGTCTCTGCCTCTGCCAAAGCCATCAAGCCTGTTTGATCAGCAGCAGCTCGGAGGAGCGAAGCCACGTCGGCCCCAGCATCCTTCCTTCACCTCCCGTAGAGGCTGAGAGGCCGTTCTCCTCTCCCCTGCCTCGTGGCGGGTTATTACAGAGCAGCGCACGGCGCCGTCGGGTGTACACGCATGCACGGATGAGCGGCTCCTCTCGCAGGAAAGCTCAGCAGACGTATTCGTGCACACGCAAGCATTACAACATCTATCTGAGGGAAGCCCGAAAATGTAGCAGATGTTTGTGTTTCATCTACAACAAAAGCCTCTCCCTCCGTTTTTTTCATCCTCTTGTTCCCTGTGAAAAGGCTCAGGCCAACAGGAATCAATGCCTCAAAAGACACCTCGTGTTTCGGCCTCTCAGTGGCAAATTACAGTGCCCTAAGCGGCGGCGTTTGAAGGAGGAGAATCACTCTGTTTTCTCTCTTCTTTGAAAATGGGGACCTGGCTGTTCAAGGGGAGAGGGAAGCCGATGTTGGTTTTAGCGGGCCATTATCGCTCCGACCTCAGTCGCATGCTGCATTGTGCCAAACGGCTGACACGCTCACCAGGGCGCCATATTGCACTGAGTCAGAATGAGCACAGGCACTCAGACTCTACATGGGATGGCAAAATGCTGAAACCTGCAGAAATACCACCACTGAAGAAGCCCCATATTGTAAATCCAGCCATGTTCCTTTAAAAACATGGCGGTTTCAAAGCTAAAGAATCCTTAAGCCCTAAAAGCCTCATGACTAAATAAAGTCTAGTACATAAAAGCAGGCAATGTAGAGCTAAAGCAGGCATGTCTGGCAAGACTTCACCAGCATCCAAGGTGCACAGAGGATAAAAAAGAGCCTTGATGAAAACAGAAAGCTCCAGCAGCACTTGTGCTTCAGAGAGCAGCTTTATTAGAGTGGCACTTTTCTGTTTGTGGCCTCCATCAGGGTCGTCATGACCTGGTTTTGTTGGATTTATATGATCTGCAGAGCTTCTAATGGTAGGTTCTAGACTGTTCAGATTGTTGTTTATTTGTGCATGATCTGACAGATGTATAGGTTGTGGATGCTGTAGCTGGATCTTGGTCAGAGGGTCAGAAACCCAACAATCACAATGTTCTCGTCATATACGGTACTGTGCAGAACTTATAGGCTAAAATTGAGGCTCTGGATGTCTGGAAGTCTGTTAAAAAAATAAGGGGGTGGGTATGGTGAGTAAGCATGGCCTAGGGTCCTGTCTGGGCAGGTAGTAGGGTCGCAGTGAATGTAGACGTCCAAAGGTCTGAAAAACCAGCAGTGGTGTCTGGGTGTATTACCAGCTGTCGAGCTTGACCTTGGCTGCAGAGTGACACACATGTTAACATGTGTCAAGCTTGACTCTGGTCGCCCTCCAGCCCCGGGTCATGCCACATCGAGCCCTGGGTTAAATCCGTAGCGCCCTACATGCCCATAACATATGCCCATGACTGTAGGATCATGATCCTTCCACAAGCACCTCTGTAAATAACCTTGATGAGGAGGAGAAAACAGAGTAGCATGCTTCAGCTCATGGTCTTCACCAGGGTCAAAGGTCACAAGCTGAAACGCACCAGTCTAATAGAAGGCACCCAGAAAGAATGAGAAGTCCCTGTTAGAACATTTCTGCACACCTTAACCCTTTGGGTGCCACAGTTTTTTCAAGAAAACATATCAAGATTTCAAAAGGCTGTAGCTTGAAAGTGGTCAGAGATAAAGGCATGCTGTAAATGAGAAAAATCTTCAGTTTGACCCAAAGTTTGTGATGGAAGTAAATTCACTCATCTAATTTGCATATTCTGACGTCACCAGGTGGCCTCCACCGCCACTGCTTCTACCACGTCTGCCCCAGCCTCCGCGGTGTTTTTTTAAAAATTCCCGCTACCTCTGTCAATATTCGTGTTTTGACCACCCCTGCAACCCCCACCATGTCCCCACCCCGGCAGCTGTGGCTCCAACGCACCGGCAGTCTCGGTCTCACTGGATGACTGAACGTCATGTTAGAGGGGTGAATATTCCTCTATTCCTCCCAGCATTGTGAGTATTCTCGCTACAGTTCGCTGTCTTTCTCTCTTTTACGCTCTGACTACAACCACTTCTACCACTTCCTCGTCTCCTCAACCGGCGGTGCGTCTTCAAACCCTCTCTCTCCAAAACTTTGAATAGAAACACGCCCACAAATGCTGCTGGGATTGAAGTTACTCATGTCTGCCATCTCCTGGTGTAAAGTAGTAACATTAGGCACCATATTTGCAGCTACAACGTGTTTAATTCAGCAATGTTGCTTATCGCAATTTTGCGACTTAGGCAATTAAAGAGTTAATATACTGACTGGAAAGTTCATCAATAGGCCCTCTGGTTAAAAAGAAATCCTCATGTTTAGATTCTAGCTGACAGCTTTTGATGGCAATGAACTTATTGTTATTCCCGTAAAGGTCCTGGAGGGTTGAGACTCCACTGAAAAAAAGGTTGGGTACTACTGGACTAGATGGTTTCATTTGCTAAGTTTGGGCCATAAATGATTTAGTTTATGGCACTGGGAGTAGTGGAAGTGGATTGGTTATAATACAGCGGTTGATAATGGTGCAGTGCTAACACTGTAATGACATGAGGTCCCTCTTAGAACCCAACAATCACGTTTTTGGCAGCTTGAAAATGCATGAAAAGTCACCAAATTTAGCGTGACCTTGATATTTTTGAAGTTTTATATTTTAGTGGTTTTGAAAATGATCACTTTTGCAAAGTGGCACAATAGTGCCCAGCTGTAATTTTCCAAAAAGAACTCCAATCAAGGCTATTGTAAGCCAGTGTGGCCGATGTACCCTTACTCCAACAGGAAACCTGTCGTTTTGTCATAAATATTATTTTTGAGCCATTTCCAGGAGTCCTTCTAGGATTAGCTCCTCCTCTAAGATTGATTCAGTTTGACTAAAATTTGGTTTCCAGCTAGAAGAGACCTTTATGATGAGAAATCAATCAGCTTGTTTAATATTGCATTTATGCTTTCAACAGCTAATAAAGGCGTCTCAGCTCAGATAGCATGAGCATGCTAACTGCTAACTTTGACAATGTAAGCAATGCATTCTACGGCTTGCCAAATTAAATCCGTACTTTCAAACTTTCTCCCCTTAGCATGGCTAAGACGAGTAAAAACATGGTTTCTTGTCCTCACCACACCACCGATGCGTGCACCATCCATGTGGAGACAGGCTGATGTTGACTGAGCAATGGTCTGAGCATGAAAATGAGCTGCTGTGAGGCTTTATTTCAGTGGATGCCTATGAGGCTGTTACACTTTGGTCTCACCTTTGCATTTGTATTATTTCAAGCCAAATTTCCTTATGATAAGCGAGGTAAAAGAAGGCTAAAGTATTGGTTTCTGCACGCTCTGCTGATCTTTCACAGCAGCCTGTTTGCTCATCTAAACATTGGAAATTCACAACAATCTCCCTGAGGTGGATGAACTCGAGGAGAGCGGTTAATATTACAAAAACACTTTTTTTTTAATGCTCTCTCTGCCCCCCACTCCCACACATCGTCCCCAGGCAGCAGCGACGGTCTCATTACATACAGTACGGCCTCCACACCCACACAGAGACTTTACAGCCCCGCTGTCAGCTGTCATGTGGCAGACAGCGGGCATATAGGGGACATGCATGTGTCCATATGATACCGGCTCAGCATGTTACATGACAGGGAACATGCGATGCATGCAGGCCCTGAAACCAGGCTGAGGGGAGTGGACATCAGATCAGCCTGCAAACACAGCAGAGGGAGGATTCAGCCAGTCCACAAATAACAGCATGATAGGGCTATTTTTCTAGAAAATCACTCCAGTGATGGAGGTTGTTCCTGAATAAAACAAGAATAACTAACACAAACAGAGTGATATCCATATTACACCAATATGTTGGCAACATTTGGACAGGCCTTTTCTAAAACAAGAGAAAGAGCAACATGTAAACTGCATTAAGATGAAGAGCATTGTATAAATTGCAGTATTATGCTGGGAACATTTGGATAATCCTATTTTAACTGAGAGTAAATAAAACAGGGTCTAAGTTGCATAAAAAATGATGGCAAGATTTGGACAGTCACTTATTTAACCAGAAGAAAAAGTAATATCTAATTTGCATAAAGATAAAGGGACCTGTCTAAATTGCATAAATATATTTGCAACATTTGGGCATTTATAGTTTTAATCTAAACAATAGAGCACCGTCTAAATCAGTGCAACCTTTTCAGCCCGTGACCCCCAAAATAAGGTGCCAGAGACCTGGGACCCCCACTGGACCTGAAGGTGGTTGAACAAAAACCATGGACATCCTAGGATAGTCATGTGGAGACAAGGCTGTTCATAAGGCTTTTTTGCCACTTGTAACCTATTTTGCCTAATTTTGCTCATTTTTTAATCACTTTTAAACCATTTTAACCACCTTTTTCAACATTTAACCCCTTTGTCCACTTGTAACCCATTGTTTCACCTTTTTGACACTTTCAACATGTTTTCCACTGTTAACCAATTTTTTTGGCCCCTTATGCCAGTTGTTAACCATTTTTGACTTTGTCTTGCCACTTTTTACCCAATTTTGCCATGTTTTATCATCACTTTAACCAATTTTGCCACCTTTCAGGCACCTTTTGCCCACTTTTGCCTCCCCTAGTTGTCAGGGCCCCAGAACCCTCTCCCCTTTATCCCCCTTATGGGCCACCTTGACTGTTCTATTATTTAAAAGTCTATTTTGTACTGATATGAATATGGTGTGCCTTGGGCGAAAAATGTTTGAAAACCACTGGCATAGAGGCCAGATCTATCAGTATCAGTACAGCTTCTTTTCTGAAGAGAGGTGACATTATTAGTAATTCTATCACAATATGAACCTTGAGTTTAAGGTTTTTGGCCAGCTAGGGTAAAAGTTAAGGTTCCCAGTGCAGCATTTAACCCAAATTTAAATAGTTTTTGTGATTTTTGCATCAGAAAAACAGGTAAATTGCAAAAGAAGAGGGCAGAATTAATGCAAAGCACCTTGCCACTTCCATAGCTTACAGTCCTGCATCCAAAAGAACTGAAAATGTTTCAAAGATTAAAGCCTTTCTGCAGACATTCTTACAAACATTTAAAGCTCTATGGAATCAAAAAAATAATTCCAACTTTTCATGCAATTATGAAATTGCACAGCCTGAAATCACAGTCACGACTGCGATTAGATTGATTGTGCAGCACTAGTTTCAGCCCTCAAGTTGGAGTCCCCGGTGCAGCATTTTACCCAAACTTGAGTATTTTTGTGCTCCTTTCAACCAGAAAAACAGCCAAACCAGGGCAGAATTAATGCTAAACACCTTGCCACTCCGATGACTTTGCAGCTAAGTGAAAATACTCCACGCCCTGATTGCAGAAATGTCGATAAAGGAACTAGCCCTAGGATAAAAAAAGGCGTTGGTAGATACTAAGTGTTGGACTTAAAAACTCCCATCTTTGCTCTTCTTACATTGCACGCCCGTCTCTAAACCCCCAACCTATCACCTTCGGGGCTCTGCACAATCTCTCCAACGTTATAGATATTTTTTTGCCGTGAAAATTGCCAATTTACAGATATTGAATATCAGCACAAAATATCATCAGTCAGCAGCTTCAATTTGAAATAGTTGGCATCGGTTTCTGCCTTTAAACGTCCGCTGGACCCTCAGGCAGGGGAAGGTAAATGGGTGGGGGGGGGTGAAGAGGAGCGGGGAGGGAGATGAGGCCAATTGGATTTCAGCAGGATGTAGGAGTGGAAGGATGGGGGGAATTCTGCCGTATAAAGGGGAGGATAAATTAAAAAGTGGAAGTGTGGGCTGAATGGATGGATTGGATGAAGGGCAGATAGATGACGGTTTAAATGGATGATTGGTGGCATGGGCACCCAGAGCCAGAGTGTCTGTGTGCACGCTCTCCAGAGGTGCAGATTAGATCACTGTTATGACTGCACAAGCCCTCAGGACAGCCAAGATAAACATCAACAGATAACCTACACATTTATTCCCACCTTCCTGCCTCCATTTCCTTTGCTCTCCTCTGATTCACACCTCGCTCTCCCTCCATCCATTCAGCATCAACATCTCCTGCCCATTTTTTACTCCATCCTTCTTTCTCCCTCTGCCCTCTCTAACCACATCTAAGAGTCCCGGGGCGGTGCACTAGATCACGCTTCTCAATAAACCCGTCAAGAACCCCCCTCCACAGCCGCCCCATCTCCCCGTAGCTTTCCGAAACACAATAACAGCAACTCTGAACGCCCCTCCCAACAATACGGCCATCGATCACCGCGCTATCTGGAACACACACATCTATCACTGGGAGGGAGTTAGCACAGTTTAGCACCGACTCGGAGCACAATGAAGGACTGATTTCTCTACTCCAGGAGCCTCTCACTGACATTTACTGGACCAGAACCAAAACCCACAAAAACTACAACTTCAACGTCCAGTTTTAATAAAGTCTGACCCACAAGGACGCACAGGGAGAGAGTTTTTACTGTTCCTGAAACCCAATGATCTGGTAAGGACCTGAGTTTGATAGCCAACATATAATGAAAAGCACCATCACCAAGGCAACAGATTTAGCACTGCAATGCACTAACTTTGCTTTTAACTAATAAAACAATTTTATTCAACAATACTAAGATGAATAGTTCTTTTTACCAAACATCTACTCAGAATGGTTCACGACATCAGACTGATTCAAGGGTTAAAAGAAGCAAAGTTAGCATCTTTGCAATCCAGTGTGTATTTCTTTCTTATTTGTATGTTTGGCTCGCAAGAAGCTTTCAGGGGCAACAAGACCTGTCTAACAGTAGAACAGCAGTACAACCAGGTGGACCCGTCCACAGAGAATGGACCCTGATAAATCCTGATTATGGCCCCTGATAAACCCGAGAATGAACCCTGATAAACCAGAGAATGAACCCTGATAAACCCAGAGAATGGCCCCTGATAAACCAGAGAATGGACCCTGATAAACCCAGAGAATGGCCCCTGATAAACCAGAGAATGGACCCTGATAAACCAGAGAATGAACCCTGATAAACCCAGAGAGTGGACCCTGATAAACCAGAGAATGGCCCCTGATAAACCAGAGAATGGCCCCTGATAAACCAGAGAATGGCCCCTGATAAACCAGAGAATGGCCCCTGATAAACCAGAGAATGGCCCCTGATAAACCAGAGAATGGACCCTGATAAACCCAGAGAATGGACCCTGATAAACCAGAGAATGAACCCTGATAAACCAGAGAATGGACCCTGATAAACCAGAGAATGGACCCTGATAAACCAGAGAATGGACCCTGATAAACCCAGAGAATGGACCCTGATAAACCAGAGAATGGACCCTGATAAACCAGAGAATGGACCCTGATAAACCAGAGAATGGACCCTGATAAACCAGAGAATGGACCCTGATAAACCCAGAGAATGGACCCTGATAAACCCAGAGAATGGACCCTGATAAACCCAGAGAATGGACCCTGATAAACCCAGAGAATGGACCCTGATAAACCCAGAGAATGGACCCTGATAAACCAGAGAATGGACCCTGATAAACCAGAGAATGGACCCTGATAAACCAGAGAATGGACCCTGATAAACCAGAGAATGGACCTGATAAACCCAGAGAATGGACCCTGATAAACCCAGAGAATGGACCCTGATAAACCCAGAGAATGGACCCTGATAAACCAGAGAATGGACCCTGATAAACCAGAGAATGGACCCTGATAAACCAGAGAATGGACCCTGATAAACCCAGAGAATGGACCCTGATAAACCCAGAGAATGGACCCTGATAAACCCAGAGAATGGACCCTGATAAACCCAGAGAATGGACCCTGATAAACCAGAGAATGGACCCTGATAAACCAGAGAATGGACCCTGATAAACCAGAGAATGAACCCTGATAAACCAGAGAATGAACCCTGATAAACCAGAGAATGGACCCTGATAAACCAGAGAATGGACCCTGATAAACCAGAGCATGAACCCTGATAAACCCAGAGAATGGACCCTGATAAACCCAGAGAATGGACCCTGATAAACCCAGAGAATGGACCCTGATAAACCCAGAGAATGGACCCTGATAAACCAGAGAATGGACCCTGATAAACCCAGAGAATGAACCCTGATAAACCCAGAGAATGGACCCTGATAAACCCGAGAATGGACCCTGATAAACCCAGAGAATGAACCCTGATAAACCAGAGAATGGACCCTGACTGGTTGTGTTTTTTTGATGATATCAGTGTGTGTGTGTGTGTGTGTTGGATCAGTAGCATTGGTGCTAGCATCCTGGCTAACAGTTACCTCCTTTTGGAGCTGAAGAAAGTGTTTAGCTATTATGTTTCCCCCCTTTTCATCACCGTTTTGCTCATTTATGCCTCTTTTTCCAGTTTCAACCGTATTTTTTTCCACTTTTAACCCTTCTCACTATTACATCTGGCCATGTTTGCAACATCTTTTCCACTCTTAACCTTTCCTGTCAGTTTCTGCCACGTTTTAAACCTCTTTCACAACTTTATATGGCCACGTTTGCAACGTTTTAGCCAGTCTGGACCCATTTTTAACCCTTCTCCCTACTTTACCTGGCCATTTTCTGCAGCATTTTGCCACCTTTAACTTATGGATGCCACTGATTGCCCCTTTTTCTCAGCAGTCATTAACATGAGCTACAACCACTGCCTGGCAGTGCAACCACATTGCAACCTGGTGAATTAAAACACGTTGAAATGGAAAGAATGCAGCTTGAAATTCAGATACTAGTCATGTTGTATCTGTATATTTTATGGATAAATGACTGTAGCAATATTTGAAAATAGTTCTGTATATTCCTACCAAATAGCTGTGAAATCATTTATGGCCTAAAAACCAATATTGGCAAATATGAGATCCTATATTTTCATTTTTGATCAAGTTTGATGAAGCATGAGGATTAAGTGGACCCAGGCTGCAGACCCGTTGGCGAGTATCCTGTACTTGGACATGAATGTTCTGTCCCTGAGTCCACATGACACCTCTTCAGGTGGACTGGGCCATGATGCTCCAGTACTACATATGCTTGTTTTTAGACTGATCCAACAAAGCCAGAGGGCCATCTTTGCTCTTCACTGATGCTGTGATGGCTGTGCACACGTGATGTTCTTTATACAACCCTCCTTTAAGTTTCCTTAAAGCGAGGCTGAGTAAAAATCCATAAATATACGGAGCACTTCTGCAGGACGTCCAGGAGACCCTTCTATTTCCTGGTATTCAGCTTCACTGCTCCGGCCCTCGTGCAGGATGCTGCTAGTTAGCTTGCATGAGTGTAACTGCCGGCCCACATGAGCGGCGGCTCTCTGACATTAGAAAGCAGAGAAACTTCAAGGCTGTGGTCACATGGCCGTCAAAGGGCACAGAAAGGTCAGCGCCACCTGCTATCGGGCTGCAGAGCGGCGGCTCCTGGAGCACAAATCACGCCCTGGTTTTCATTCCAGACACTTCAGCTGCTGCTGCTCCTGCCGCTTTAAACACACAACCCTCCCAGTGTTTGATTTGGGCTCCGTCTCCCAGTCTAATTGGTTATTTATGGAGGAGTATTTCTCTTGTAAAGCAAACAATGACGCCTCATTTCTATGTCTGCTCATGCACATGCTTACAATCCACATGTGCTTCTATTTATTCCAAACAAATCATAATAGTGAATCATATCACTTCCTGTGCACAACAGGATGCTTCCAAAGAAAGATATTACCGGACATTGGAAATTGGAAATGTAGAGCAGAAAATATACTCGTCTGGAGGATGCATTGTTGTGTGTTGTGTCAGTGAAAACAGAGAGAAAAAAAATGCATTTTTCATGAAAGATAATTTCTCTTTCTCGTCTTAAAATGCTGGCAGAAGGAGTGTGGGGGGATGTGAACGAGCTGGTTTGAAATTGAAGCCTTCAGGCCCTTGGTGGGAAGAATAAAAGACTTGGATGGGGTCAAACTGTCCATAAATGGACCATTTCTTTCCTGTCTGAGCTTTAAAGGTTGACTATAAAATAGCACGAGTGGACAGAATATACGCCACATTTCTCTGGTAGAATAGCACCTGTACCGACCTCTTCTCTGTAAAAAAATTTAACCATTTATGATATTTTAAAGAGCCTTAAGTGAAAGCTTTCAGTGTAGAAGGAGCCGTTCACCTCTTCAATAAATGATGGCTAATGTCGAGGTTTTTCTGGCCGTTTCCAGAGTCAATGAGCGCAGAAAGTTCGCTCCCTTTCCATCTGCTCTGCTGGAGGTTACTCCGAGTCTAGCGTCAAGCCGAACCGAGCAGAGCGACCCAAACAGGAAGACAGACACACAACAGAACAGAACATCTAGTCCAGAGGTGTCAAACTCAATCACAGCAGGGCCGGATTCTGAATTTAGGTCTAACCTGAGGGCCTACCAGGGTCAAGATTTAACCATTGACTGTCAACCTAAATGATTTTTAGATTAAAAGGTCAACATGATGAATAAAAAACTCAAAACTGAGATAAAAGTCAAAATTATAAGTTTAAAAGGTAAAAACATGACATTTAAAGTCAAAATAATGTTTTTAAAATGCAAAATATGAGATAGAATACTGAAACCATGATTTTTAACAGTCAAAAAATGAGATAAAATTCAAAATCATGAGTTTTAAAGGTCAAAATATGAGATAGAACTTTAAAATCATGAATTTTAAAGTGGAAATATGAAATAAAATTCAAAATCATGAGTTATAAGGGTAAAAAAATCAGAGTAAGGAAGTCAAAGTAAGGAGTTGAAATGGTCAGCAAAACCGAGATAAAATTCAAAATCATGATATTTAACAACCACAGTGTGAGATAAACATCAATTCGTGAGTTTAAAATGTCAAAATATGAGATTATCTTTCAAATTCATGAGTTTTAAAGGTAAAAAAATGAGATAAAAGTCAAAGTTAGGACTTGAAAAAGGTCAAAACATGAGATAAAAGTAAAAATCATGACTTTTAAAGGTCAAACTAGGATTTAAGGTAAAATTATGAATCTAAAAGGTAAAAATATGAGCGAAAAAGTCCAAACTATGAGATGTAAAGGTTAAAATATGAAATAAACAGTCAAAACCATAACTTTTAGTCATTGGACATGCAAAACTAAAAATATGTAGACAACACAAATTTCTCCTTGGTTCCTGACTTTTTATCAAATTATTTTTAACGTTTACTTTTCTGCTTTTTATGACTCAGCAAGGATTTGGCCCCCGGACTTTGAGTTTGACACCCCTGATCTAGTCACTTTCAAAATAAAACAGCAGGTACCAACTGCTGACTGTTTGTCCCATCACTAAACCAACATTACAGAAACACAGGAAGCAAATGAACAGCAAGTCAGCATCAGGAAAGACAAGTAGCATGCTGCAGTCTGTCATCCTCTGGACTTTATTTTGCATCATCTTCTGATCCGACCGCTATCGGCTTCTTCAGAAACGGAACCCAGGAGGGAAAGGCATGCATTGTCAGATGGGGCAAAACTGTGGCTGCATAAATGCTGTGTCATGGCTTGATTTTCATTTCAGCATGTTTATTAAGTCAGGACTTTCACAATGCATGCATGCACACTGCATCTCATGCACCAGGAATTTTAAGGACAGAAAGCGTGTCCTTTGAATACGTCTCTCAGCCAGAATAGACTGCAGATGAGGGCCAAATTTACCTGTTTTAGTAGATATGCATGTGCAGAATGTCACAGGCAAGATGAACACCAGTGTCGGGTATTTTTTTAAGATTTCGTTTTGGGGCTTTTTCATGCTTTTATCCATAAAGGAGGACAACGGAGAGAGTCGGAAACAGGGATGAGAAAGTGGGGGAAAGTAGCCACAGGCTGGACATGAACCTGGGCCACCAACACACATGGGGCACGCCTTAACCCCTAGGCCACCTGCACCCCATCTATGGCTCATTTTAGCTTTAAAAATGAATTATCCATATCAGCAGATATGAAAAAGCATGCTGATATTTACAATCAATATACCAGCCCCATATATTTGCAAGTATGTGCTACAACAGCTGAAGTCTTTTCTTTGTTCATCCTCATACCTTGAACTTTAGAGTGAGTTTGAAGGACTTAAGTTTTAGCTCTGTTAAAAATCCAATACCATGCATCCCTAAAATAAAGAACAGATGGACTTGTGTTTTACAAAGCAGAAGCCTGGTGGTACTCACTGAGCCATGCTAGTACCCCCTTGTTTGGCATTTCTGTGGAGACACTCAGTTTGCAGAATGCTTTAATTCTGATTTCTCCCGGCTCAGTTCTGCTATAAACTGAGCCACTTGTAGGGAGACTTAATGAGGTAAAACCTACCAAGACAGACAGAACTGTGATAGCCGACATGCAGCACTCGTGCCTGGTGTGGAAGCTGTGACCATGTAACCTGAAGCTGACACACTCTGCAGCCATCACGCAGCAAACCATGCACCCAGTCTGAGACCAGCATGTTTATAATTATTGACATTATTGCTGGGTTCCAACATAGCTACTGCTTGGCCAGGTTTAGGAAGAGAACTGCACTAGCTAAATGAAATTAAAGTGTATTTAACAGTCATGTTTGTGCATGGAGGAGTACATGAATTTGCATGCATAAAAGCTCTAAATACATCAGTTATATTTCCTCTTTGTTAAGCTTCATTTTTGCACCATTTTTGTCTCTACTGACCTTTATCTAATCAGCCAATCACATGGCAGCATCCATTGCATTTAGGCTTGCAGACATGGTCAAGGCAATGTGCTGAAATTCAAACTGAGCATCAGAACGGGGAAGAAAGGGGAATAAAGCGACTCTGAATGGTTGTTGGAGCTGTATTATTTTCATCAAGGCAGCTATTTTTACCTCACCTGACTAAAGAGTGTCTAAGCTTGAATGCCACCATGTTTGCCCTGAGCTGATGCACGTAGGAATGTGGACTCCAGCGTTGAAATTAGGAAACGTTAGAGGACATGACGACGTATGAGACAATGCTGCAGGATCCTGTTTTACAGCGATCTATCATTGCATTTTTTGGTGATGAAACAAAGCTACAAAAAGGATCTCACAACAACCCATTAGCCTGTAAAACCTCGCGGCCTGACCTTCTAATGGAATCTAGCAAAGAATCAAACCTCCAGCCAAGCATGAGGGATTAATCGTCGTCTTCTACCCAAACCTCGGGGTGCCGCCCAGCCTCATCGACAGAGCACAGACTGTACTTCTCCCCATGAATTTCTCTGTCTGGGCTCTTCTTTGAGTCTGACTCTCTTCATTTCCATCTACTCCATAGGCTTGACACAGCAGAGCGTCCACGTGAGCGCCCGTACAGAGAAACACAGCCAGCTGCAGAGCTGTCAGATCTAACCTTGACTCGTACAGAGAGTGAATTGTAATGCAAAAGGGCGGGCGGGGGCCACAAACAGGATGTCAGAGAGCTGCTCGTCTTTGCCCGACCTGCCTCTCTCTTCCCTGTGGAGCCCGACTCACACAATCTCTCTGTTACAACGGGTTTTTTTTCTCTGCTCTCACTGGACCACCGGAGTTACCTCTGCTTTTTCTCTCCTCACAACAAACACGACTCTGCAGCTTTGAAGAAAAATGCCCTTTATGGAGATCAGCGCTGGGTCAAATAATTTCAATATTGACATCAAAATTATACATTCAATGCAGCGCTTGTGTTGCATGCTGAAACAGGAAGTAGGTCACTTGAATATGCAGCTGAAGTTTGTTTTCTGTATGGTAAAAATATACAAGACGCCTCAAAGGGAGCGGGGCTGAAATACAGATTCTTCTTCATCTCTCAGAGCAACGCTGGTTGATGATTAAACATCACAAACACTGGACCACTTTCAAGTTTCTCATTGGCTATTCTGCAAATCTGCACCTGTTCACCTGAAGTTAAGGCTTCAAACCACATTGTTTCTGCTTTACAACAGGTTGGATTTGCATGTAATGAGGGGCGCTTCGACCGCAGAATAAGATGCTCCATCACAATTAATATTTCTATTAATGTATTTATATTTTTCATTTATTTATAATAAATACATCAAAATAATCATATTTTATTTATTTGTACGATTAATAATTATAAGTTTTTTCATTTTTATATATTTATTTTTTATTATTTTCAAACTTATTGTTTGATAAATAAATCTAAATTATATTTTATTAATTTATTCATACAATTGATAATTTTTAGTTTTTTTATTCATGTATTTTTATTTTTTATTATTCTTATTGTTATTATTTAATAAATAGATCTAAATAAAATATTTTTTTATTTATTAATACAATTTATAGTTTTTCTTTTTTCTTTTTATTTATTTGTATTATTTTTAGTGTTATTGTTTAATAAATTAATCTAAATATATTTTATTTATTTATTTATTCAATTTATATTTTTTCTTTTTTTCTTTATTTATTTTTCTTTTTTATTATTTTTAGTCTTATTCGTTTAATAAATACATCTAAATAAATATATTTTATTTATTTATTTATACAATTTATAATTTTCTTTTTTCTTTATTTATTTTTATTTGTTATTATTTATAGTCCTATTGTTTTGTCTAATTAATAAGATGTATTTCATTATACACTGATTATTTGTGGAATTATTTAACATGCAAATTTATATTATGTGTAAATATGTAATGCATTGAAATTGAAATGAATAAATACAGCAACAGAACAGCAGCTTCCTGCAGCACTTGCTTTAATGAGCATGTTGTGTCCTGTTGTGGTGGCGTCCATGATGAGAAACTCCCTATGAGGACTGTTGGCTTTAAAAATAGTTGGAAATATTACACCTTTAAAATCAGGACTGAAGAATTGTTGCACGGTAAAAAAGACGACTGCATGATCTGACATGTATAAAACAGCATCATCGACGTACAGAGCTAAAAATCATTTCTATTTTGATAATTAATTGTCCATCTGTTCCTTATTTATAGCAAAGATTGCAGTTTTTCCACTGCACATTTCTAAGAAGTGCTAATTCAAAGATCACGGTTAAACCCTCCCCCCCGGTGAGTCGTGAAAAACAGCGCGAGCCAGGCAGGTAAATCTACCGCTCTCTGTAATTCTGATGGCTCTTTTAGCTGAACAAGAGCCTCAGTCCACGAATGTTGCCTCCTAATCCAAATTCCCCTCCTTCTCCACAATAATGAGCTCCTCTCAGACTCAAGAGTTGACAGAGGTAAAGCATTTAGCACGCTTGAATGGAGGAAGAGCGAGAGAGTGGGAGTGTGGAGAGAAAGCGAGGAAGATACAGGCCAAAGAGGGATAAAGCGAGGGATGGGGGGAGAGAAGGGGTAGAAAAAATCTACTGAGACATGCATGAGGTAAGCTCTCCCTCTGGCAAGGCAGAGTAAATGCTGCTGCACGGTACGAATGCAACGGCTGACTACTGAGAATGAGAGGAAGAAGGGAGGGAGAGGAGAAGACCAAGGAGGAGGAATAAAGATAAACCAAGAGAGGAAGGGAGATCATTGTCGTCTTCTCAGTTATTCCTCTGCCCGTCACTGCAGCCCAGAGACGCCATGTGAACAACGAGGAGACTGTGTTTGTGTGTCACGTGCTGTGTATTCTGCCTATTTATGTGGGTGGCAGTGTGTGTATGCAGCACTCAAAGCATGTGCATGCCTCATTCGTTTCAAGGCCAAGTGATGAAATACGCTCAGAAAACACAAGGCGCTCACGCTGCCTTTACTCACATGTGCAATGCTCTCTGTGCACGGCTCGATTCACAAGGTAGAGTGTGCAGAGAGAGTGTGAATAAGCAGGCGATAGATCAGGAGACTGATGACATTCAAGAGAGAAGCTAAAGCTAACGTAACCATCCTTTAAGTGTCAGACCTGTTCATCAGGATCAGACTGTTACATGGGCCTTTAATGCAAAGATATCTACAGGAAAGAGGATGCTTAAAGACATGGGCACTGCTGAAATATTAGTACTACAGCTCTAGCCTTGTAAAGGAGATGGATGGTCCAGATTCCATGTCTGTCATCAGGCAAATCCATCTTAAAAAGCTCCATTCTGGAACACACCCAGACCTGCTTACTGCCAGACCTGCTGGATCCAGAAATCCCGTACACAGAGCCTGTCTGACCAAAAGATCTCAAAACATCAAGAAATTCAAGAAGTCACTGACATCTATCAGTCTGGAAGGGTTGCAAAGACATTTTTAAGGATTTGGGACTCCAGCCAACTATGGTGACAGCCATTGTCCACAAGTAGGGAAAACTTTAAACAAGGCTGGCTGACCTACTAAAATGACTCCAAGGGTGCATAGACTAATCCAGGAGGTCCTAAAAGAACCCAGAACATCTAAAGATCCTCAAAGCTATACTGTAGATGGAATATTTAACAGGGCTTGATGACATCATCTTTACGTGCAAGGATTGAATGTGTTTAACCTTTGTTGATATCATCTTCAAAGGCAGGGACAGAGTGTTAGATTTGATGACATAATCTAGGATAGACGGTTAAATAAAGGTCAAGGTGGGGACGCTGGGGCATTTTTCCCTCCATTTCTACCAATAGTTGACCACAGTTGGCAACGTTTAGAAAAGTGGAAGCAGAGGAGAGTTCACTTGCTGTGAATAAAGCTAAGTGTTAGTTTGTGTAAGACTTGGAAGTCATTCACCGAGCTGTGATCAGCTGATTGCCTCCCAGCTCCTTCTCTAAACTCAGCAGTCCATTAAAAAGACCTCTTCACAAGTGCATCAACAATAACGAACCATGCTGCTGCTGCTGGTAAAGCTCCGCCTCCTCCACCCCAGCCTCCTCCTTTATAGCATAAAGCTCCGCCTCCTCCACCCCAGCCTCCTCCTTTACAGCATAAAGCTCCGCCTCCTCCACCCCAGCCTCCTCCTTTATAGCATAAAGCTCCGCCTCCTCCACCCCAGCCGCCTCCTTTATAGCATAAAGCTCCACCTCCTCCACCCCAGCCTCCTCCTTTACAGCATAAAGCTCCGCCTCCTCCACCCCAGCCTACTCCTTTATAGCATAAAGCTCCGCCTCCTCCACCCCAGCCGCCTCCTTTATAGCATAAAGCTCCACCTCCTCCACCCCAGCCACCTCCTTTATAGCATAAAGCTCCACCTCCTCCACCCCAGCCGTCTCCTTTATAGCATAAAGCTCCACCTCCTCCACCCCAGCCTACTCCTTTATAGCATAAAGCTCCGCCTCCTCCACCCCAGCCTCCTCCTTTATAGCATAAAGCTCCGCCTCCTCCACCCCAGCCTTCTCCTTTATAGCATAAAGCTAACTGCACCCTCATATTCAGATTCATGCTGTCATAAATGTGTCTAACTAAAGGAAATGAAACTGTACATCCATTTTGCGATGAAAGGGTTAAATATATGAGGAGAGTGTTCCTGGCTGAATTGATGGAACCATGAATTCTCAGGCTCAAGCATACTTGGGTTATTGAGCAGGACCATGATCCCAAACACACCAGCAAATCCACCTCTGAATGGACTAAAAACCATGTAGACTTCTCACGTGTTTATCACATATTAAGCCATTTGTTGACCCCATTATGCATCCATACCCGCCCTTACATCCCTACCCCACCCATCCACGCTCACACATCCTCAGTGAGACCTCAGACACCCGGTTGTGATACATCACCACCTACACAGAGCATTGTCAGCCACAGACAACTGCTCCTGAGCCCCGGCAGAGCAAAGACATTCATCATTATGACAAACACACATACACGGAGAGAAAGCGACATAAAACAACGCCGCAGCTGCCGATGCGTGGAGACGACTCCATCACATCATACATCACACATACAGTAGCGCTTCCCTCCTCCCAAATATAATTATGAACCAAAACAGGCACAACTAGTCCACTTTTAGTGCTGCTGCTCTGATGATTTCTTCCTTTTACTGTCTGAGAAACATGAAGACAGCTGCATGTGCCGCCTGGAAGAAAGACAAAACCAACACAGCCCGTCTCTATCCTTCTCCTCTTGGTTTCACGTTAATCTTCATCAGATAAAACACAAATCACAGCGGCTGTCAGCCCATCACTCCCTCTCTGTCTTCACACCTTTCCCTCTCTCCCAGTCTGCCCATGCTCATTTTCACCCTGCTCCTTCCTCCTGTCTCTCTCCTCCTCAGATTCTTGCACATCCTGGAGAACAAGTTGGATGTGTCAGCTTGATAAGCACGCTGTGAATTAGCTCGTTAGGTGTGATCTACCTTCTTTATCAAGGTTGAGATGCTGTTTTTGTTCAAGGAATTCTTTAAATGCATGGTGAAATCCCACTTATAGGAGATTCTCACTCACAGTAACACAAAATAAGCATGAGATGTGACAACTGCACTGGGGACTGGTGTAAAACTAGCACTTCTAAGTAGCATTTGGAGACCAGTGCACAAATATGCAATGATAAACAAGGCTTTTTTTTTAATTTTGCACAAAATGCCTGATTTAATGCAGACATTAAAGAGACTTCCTGCAGCAGTCTCTATTGCAACTTTAGGTGTTTCCACTGTAAATGCAAACATGCATTGATGAGATGTATCTCGCTTCAGCGCTAAAAAAGCAAAACTGATCCGGCTTTTTGACTGATTTACACAATTCAATGCAAAAATTCTTCATATTGCACCTTTAACCTCCTGAGACCTGAGCTTTTGTTTGAATGCATTTTCCTGCTTATTTTAAGAGTACCTAGCTGCAGACAAGATGGCCGACATACATCCAATCCATACTGGAAATCTCAACCGGAAGTCCGCACGTCTAAGGTTAGGCTTAGGCATTAAAACCTGAGTGGTTAGGTTCAGGGTAAGGCAGTGGGGAAGGTGATATATTTGAGAGCACCAAGGGTTAGGCTTAGGCGCCAAAAAGACTGATAAACACTGGCAGCTGAGTCAACAAGAAGAAGAAACTTCCACTTGGGACTTCCGGCATGGATTGGATGTATAGCAACGCCCATGTCGGCCATCTTGACTGCAGCTGGGTCCCTCTCACTTATTTGGGATCAGGAGGATCAGTTTAAAAGCTCGGCCCTATCTCTGAACAGGAAGTAGTTTTGGCCAAAAAAAAACATGTTCACGAAACTCCTGAAGGTCCAGTTTCCTGTAGGTCCTGTAGGCTGAGTGAAGGCCATATGAGAAGGATAGGGGACTTATTTTGAAGATGGACCACAAAGACTGGTTATGGTCAAGCATTGACTAAATTTCCACTAAAAGTCCTGAATTTATGGGAAATTTTTCTTCCTACAAGTCTACACAAATTCCCAAGAATTTCAAATAAATTATTGAAAATTTCTGTGAAAATTCAACAACAAATCTCATAAAAAGTACCCCAAAAATTCTTCAAGTACTCCCAAATATTTCAGCAAAACTTTATCATAAAGCCTCAGCACTGCAATAAAAAATCCCCAAAATTCAACTGAAAATGCCTGAAAAATTCAAGTAAATTCCCTGACATTCAAAGCAAATCTCCCCTAAAATTTCTTCCAAAAAATGTATAAAAATGTTCCACCAAACGTCAGAAACGATAGAAACTTTCTCAAAAAATAAATCCCTGAAATTGTATGCACCCTCTCCCCAAAGAAATGTTCCAATCAGTTTCCCAAAGACACAAGAATAATTTTTCCAAATTTCTATAAAAGTAAATCTTTAAAAATGTCAAAGCAAATTCCCCCCAGAAAAGTAAATCCAAATTCTCCAAAATTACAAATACAGCTCGCAAATTTTCATGAAAATGCCTGAAAATTTATCAACACAGTCCCCTAAACATCCGAACAAATTTGGCACACTCCCATGAAAATGCCCAGAAAAATTCTGATCAAATTTCCCCCCGAAACTTTCAATGAAATGCTCCAAAGTAATAACTTTGCAAAGCAGATGGATACGCCCGTTTCTGTGTTTCTCACTGGTGAATCCATCTCGCAAAGCTCCCATCTGAACCGTTTGGGCCCGGTTAGAAAGTGACAGGACCAATCAGCGTCGAGGGGCGGTACTTTCAGGCGCGGCAGAGCCGTGACGTAAACAAACAGCAGCAAGAAGCTGCTGCAGTTATGGAGGAAGAGCTTAGCGTGGATGCTGCTAAAGCGCCAGTTTTAGCAGAACTTGACGACATTTCTTCATTAAAAGAAGAACAAAGAACAGCAGTGAGTTGTTTTCTTTTCAAAAACCACAAAAGTCGAGTACTGACATGTCTACAGTCGCCATGGTTCGCGTTATTGCTCGGTAGCTGTGCACATGCACCTTGGTCCCGGCTACGTCACGTGTTTGTTGCTCTGATTGGCCCGTAGAGATGTGACAGACAGGAGGCTCTGAGTTTTTATCAAATCCTCGGCCCTTTCCCAAACGCACATATTAAAAGTTTCCAGATGGATGTGTGAAACGAATCCATCCGGCGTGTCAGGTTAGAAAAGTTCACAAACATATCCCAAAATTTCTACTACAACTTGTCAAAATTTGAAGGGAATTCTCCACGACATTTCATGCAAATTACTTAAACTTGAATGGACATTATGGAAAATGATCTTAAAATAATGTCAGAAATGTTTAGTCTGCTGCATGGAAGCCAAAGTAAAGACCTCTTCTGTACATGCAGGGCAAGAATGTTAACTCCTGACTGATCAATGCCTAACAGACAGTTTGAAGCTCTCATCCCACTGTAATCTCAGGATCTTGCAGGATTTTGCTGGTTTCTCCAGTCATGTTTATGTAGAATTGCACGCCATGCTATAAAAACGGCTGTATTTTTGTCTGAAAAGAGAAAATGTGAGTGTTTAGCAGCAGTACAACCTCTGTCCTTGGACTAAAGTCTGCCTTTGCAGACTCAAACGAGAAATTAACCCCTGCAGGCATCAGCGCTTTCTGAAAAACAGGCTGTTGTGGTTTTAGAGCTGATTTGGTCCATCATAAATAACAGCTTTTGCCCCCAGAGAGTGATCTTTAATTAGAGGTGTTTGGAGTTGGTCACTACGCTCACAATGAGCTATTTATCTGAGCGTTTAATGATGTCACTCCGGCATCCTTGGCTGCTGAATCCTGCTCATAGTGCCGCCTTGTTGTGATGCAAACACGCAGTGGCCGTGAGGCTTTTAACCGGTGCAGAGAAAACATGCTTTTGTGGACATTTTCCTCTTTCTAGCACACGTCACCCTGACTCTATATGATGTGTAAATTGAAAATCAGAGGTCAGCATACTTCCTCTTTGACCATTTGTTTTGCTGAGTACATTTTCTACTGAAGTGACATTTAATCAAGGCCTGCTAATTCTCAGAGCAATGTTTCCAATTATCAATTATTTCAATGGTTTTTATTGATGAATGTCACATATTAAACCTCAGAAAGGAATGCCGATGGGTTTTAATTAACAGCATGGAACACGACAGAGGCACCGGTATCGAGTGTTTTCTGTAGGTAGAGTCTAACAGCAGACTTAAAGTCCCACAGAAAGGCCCTCCTCTGTCAAATACCACATCCCCTCTAAGACCAAAGGCCCCGTCTCCCTCTGCAGAGCGTCCATCCCGCCCCCTCGTCTAAACTCACAGAGCCGTACGTGCATTTCTCATGAGAACCCTATGTTGTGTGTCACAGGACCCTTTCAGCTGTTGGCTCTGTGATTTGTGTCCTTTCAGGCTGGGGCGGGGGGTCAGGAAGTGGAGAGAAGAGGGGATGAGAAGCGGCGGTCGGATTTACATTTTCCTTCTGAGAGAGGCGATGGGAAGTTTTTGTCTGTGGTGGGATGGGTTTACACTCCGGCATTTTCTACCATCATAGAGAGGCTGTGTGGGGACTTCCTGTCCACAAATGCACCTGTCAAAGTTACCAACCTCATAATTTAGTTTGCTCTGATTTGAGGGATGGTTCTCGGTGTTTATCAGGGAATCATCTCTCTTTCCTGGTGTGAAGTAGGCCAACATACCAAGAATTCTGAGACGTATCAACATATTCTTAAACATTCTTTGAACGTTTGCCTTTTTATTTTGAAGGACAGCCGTAGAGAGAGCAGGAGACGACCATGCCAGAATCAGGTATGGATCATGTGATCGGTGCATCAAGAACTAACCTCGGTATACGTGCACTTTTTCTTCAAGAGATGCTAAACCAGTGTACAATTTTCTGACCTCTGCACTGCACCCACCCCCCCACCCCCCCAGGCCAAGGCTGGGTCAGGCCCAAAGTCATCCCGTCAGACCTACCAACCGTTTTACTCTGGAGCCCCGCCCTCCTCCAATTGGGATTTACAAAATGCTCAGCCCCCCTAAGACCCACACCTAAAAATTCTATTTTGTATAAAAGGAAAAAAAAAGAGATGATCTAAACATATTTTCTCACCTAAAGACCACTGAAGTGAAAAAAATGTTTTAGCAAGATTTTAGATGACAATAGCAAATCTATGTTGACAGCCTTAGAGCAGAAAAGGTCTGACATGTTTGGGCCCTGGACTCCAGGTCAGGAACCATGTTTTAGAAGTCCTAGATAACCAGTACTGGACCAAACCCTCGACCATGTAAAGTGGCTTGTCTGTAGTCTTTGATAGCAATAGAAGAAGCCCAGAGTTTTTTCAAAGGTGCCCACATCCTAGAATCTAAAAAACGTCATGTACGTCATGGGTGATGGACAGCACTGAAGAGGGGGAAGACACGCCCTCTTAGAGATCGCCATAATATCAAACACTTCAAGGTAGACTGACACTGAGCTACCTGAGTGTGAAATGATAGCATAGAAGACACAAGCGTGTGTGATATTTACCATGTTTGAGGAAAAACATGGTTCATTCACAACTCTGGGAAAAAGAACTACACTACCCACAATCCCCAAGGGCATCGCAGTGATGTCTGATTGGTGGAGCCTGCTCCAACCGAAAAACTTCGGCTATCAGCTGCTGCTAGTTAAGATAATTTGTAGAAAAAGTGGGCGGTGACAGACGTTACCTGCCTCTAGATCAGCCAATAGAAAAACTCAGCTGCAGTGGCCAGTTTCAACCAGTAGAGGGCAGTCATCATGCTGGTTTCTAATGCTAAAGACTTTGAATGCTGCGTGCTCAAATGTGGAGATTTGGACCCTAATTAGTTAAAAATATTACCAAATACAGACGCGTTTGAATGTTGGGGGTCATTTACTTATAAAAAGGGATATTTCTGTTTCTAATATCAGCCGATACCGATAAATACACATTTCTAGTGGAAAGGGTAACTGTATTCTGCAGATATTTAACGTCCTGAGACCTGAGCGTTTTTGTTAGGAGAGCATTTTTTGTTATTTCCACTTATTTGGGATACGTACTCTCTAATAAGTTAATACATCAGCCTTGTCGTTGAACAAGGATTTCTTGGAAAATTTCCTTTCCAAAAGCCAAACAAATTCAATAAAATTAACACATATAAACCCACAATATATATCTCTTTAGATAGTCCTCAAATCTTTCAGTGAAACTTCCTTATAAAGCCTTAAAATTCCAATAAAAATTTCCTAAAAAATTCCATGCAAATTCATGAAAAATTTCAAACAAATTCCCCGTTAAGTTTCTTTGCAAATTCTACAAATGTTCAAAAACATTCTCCAAAAGTCCAGGAAAATGATTGAAACATCCCAAAAAAAAAAAAAATAAATAAATAAATAAATAAATAAATTTAAAAAAAAATTTGAAAATTGAAAATTCCCAAATTCCCAATCCAGCCCCCCCAAAATTTGGTAATAGTAATAAAAAAATTTACAAACTCTCCAACATATACAATATCTTCCTAACATTAAAAAAACCTTGATAACTTCCAAGCAAATTCCCTTAAATATCCAAAAAATTATCCCAGCATTTCCAGCAAATACCTCAAACTTGAATGGACATTATTTTGAACAATTATCACATCAATTCTAATACCAAAAATGATGACTAGAATGTAGAGAAGCCTAAATGTAATGTCCTCATAGGTGGATGCAGGGTCTTAGGAGGTTAAGGCCAGTTTCTGGTTCATACTGCTGATTTAAACGGCCAATACACCGGCCGTTAACATCGGCATACGTTTTCTTATCTGCTGATACAGATATGATGCTGATAATACCATGCATCCTAATTAAAACTAACAGAAATGCATAATGTTGGGTGTCTGACTTCTATTTTTGTTGCTGTGGTATCAAACAAGCTTCAGTGTGGTGTGATATTTACTAAATTGATGACAAACTTCCTCACTATTGTGTTAAAATGTATAAATGATGTATTGTGCAACTGCATTGAGCTTAAAAATAACCACATATGATTTTTGGTCCATGTCTCCCAGCCCTGTCCTGAAGTGTGAAGGACCCTGAAGACCCTCGTTCCCCTCTCCTCGCAGAAGCAGATTCAACACGGAGTCGAGGGAGGTGAAGGGGTCACATATTTCCCAGACAGCGACCCCGACGCTGGGCTTTGGCGTCGGAGCAATGTGGAAAGTGAGGGGCAGAGGTCCTGCTCCATTTTCCCCGATTCTCTCACTTAACCCTCTTTTCATGTTGGCAGCCCCGACATGACAGGATCGAGGCAGATTAGGCTGTTAGTTCCACTTAGTTCTCATGTGATCTCAGCTAATATTTGTCAAGTCTGATGCTGTCAGACGCTGTCAGAGTCAATGGGGGGAAACAGCGGGGCCGGGAAGGGAAAGCTGGAATAAATGCATGAAAATATGCTACTTTGAAGAGCTATCATACCTTTATATCCCTGAGTGAGCGCTGAGGGGTTTAATTTGAGCTAAACAGACATGATTACATATCCAACAATGGATACCCACATGCTTCTGGTGGCGTTTCTAACATTTGATGAGCAATATGCATGTTTTAGGAAGGTTGCAGGTCTTCTTTGACCCCTCAAACACATTTCATGAAAAACCCTGTAGATTGGGCCTTAAAGGAACAAAACATCTGATTTAGTCAGTGCATGATGTCCCTGTTCACGGCCCCTTTTGTCTGGAGGAATCCGAGACCCAAACGCCCTCCAAAGTTCAGGGACTGGCCTGAAAACAAACGTTATCGTTGTGGCATTAAATCACCATGAAGAACCCTCTTTCCAGCTAAATAACCAGGCTCCAGAGGCGTGTTCCTGTAAATACAAAGTGTCATCTCCATAAGCGTTATCTGTCCGCCTCCTCGGCGGCGGGCTAAGAGGGCACTGTTTTATGCCGGCGACACACATTATTCATAAATCCTTCACTCGGAGGCTGATACACCCGCTGGAAGACACATCGGAGGGAGGAAGAGGAGGAGAGGGGCGGCCGGATGCGTGATGCTTTCCTCTCGTCTAACCCCTGCCGGTCGCACGCCTGGCCCACGCCGTCAGGGCAGATGACACTGATTAATGAGAGAGCCGGCTCATCACTGAAGCATCTGGGTAACGGACTGCATGGAGAGTCAATAGAGGGAGACTCCACGGGGTAAAGTTCACACCCCGGCCTTATATGAGTACAGCGGAAACAAGAATATGAGAGCTTCGGGATGCATGCAGATGTAGGAAATGAGAGTGGAGCTGTGGCCGCCGAGCTTTATTGTTTTTCTATTTTTTTCTGCACAGGCCGGGGAAATGTTTATAGAGATGCTTGGATGGAAAAGTGCATGTTATACTTCTGCAGCTAAGCTGAACCCTTGTACCCTCCTCAAAATGACTACCCTCTTTACACCTTCGAGGCAAAAATGGACACGTGCACAAAACTGCCATTAAATCAGCATACATCAATATTTTATTCTACTTTTTTTCATAAATCTCTTCAACAACTTCAGACCTGCTCAAATCTAACAAACATTCAACAATTTTCAAGATTTTAACCCTTTAAATGCCAGTTTGATTATTTGAAATATTTCATTTTTTACTAAAAAATGCAAAAAGTGAATCATTTTCCATATAATAAATAGTAGAAAGATGGGGCTTTGGTGCTGATGAGAGTCTTGGATGGGTCAAAGATTAGCAACAAAACTGATTTGATTGCATTAATATTTTTTAGGTAATATCAGAAATACCCTCTGGACACCTTGGAGGCTAAAATGCCCCCATTGACTTCCATTAAAACCAGGTTTTTTAATCTCACTGTCACTGCAGTATAAAATCATGCATTCTTTAATGTCAGCATTTCAATGTGAAGAAGTCTAGTGACATTTGACATTTTTACCGTATTCCACCAGATTCAACCGTTTACTCATTGTAGGACCATGCACCACATTCTTCTATTTTTGTTCATTTTATATTATAATATATTGAAAAAAAAAAAATACTAGGGCAATCAGATCAATTTTGTTGCTAATCTTTGACCCATCCAAGACTCTCATCAGCACCAAAGCCCCATCTTTCTACTATTTATTATATGAAAAATAATTCACTTTTTCTGTTTTTTGTGGTAAAAAATAATTTTTTTCAAATAGTCAAACTGGCATTTAAAGGGTTAAAATCTAGAAAATTATTGAATTGTTGGTAGTTTTGAGCAGGTCTGAAGTTGTTAAAGAGATTTATGAGAAAAAAGTAGAAGAAAATATTGATGTATGCTGATTTAATGGCAGTTTTTTTGTACGTTTACGTTTTTGTCTTGAAGGTGTCCAGAGGGTAGAAAATTCACTGAGAGAGTCTGAATGACATTTAAGAGTCAAACATGTTGGATTTCAAAAATTTAACTAGAAAGAAAAATTGCTGTAAAAATTCATGTCACAAGCTGTAAAACTGACAAAATGATCACAAATTTAAAAAAAAAAAAAAAAAAAAAAGTTGAGGAAAATGGCCAAAAAAGCCTGAGGAGGGCAGAAGGGTTAAACACCTTATTGAGAACTTGTGTCCCCTAAAACTGAAAATGCAACAACATACAGACTGTCATCCACCCTGGTATGTAAGCTGCAGGCTGGTTTTGTTGAGTCTCCCACAGGAAAATACCAACAATCCTACTGCACTGACGTCATTTTCCTGCACCGACGTCCATGATTCACACGTTCTGTGCAGATATGTCACTCCTTTAGCACCACTGGTTTTCACCATTTTCCCAGAGTTTGCGCATCTACAAACTCCAATATTACAAATTACATACCAGCTCTCCACTAGCTTTTAAATCAGCTGTTCCCACATGCACAGTTATGATCCAATCATGGAGAAACGATGGTAAAAAGCAGGACCAACCCTGCTGGTCTGGCCTGCATGGCTGTGAATTCCAGCACAGCGGAACATCTTAACACACAAGAATAGGAGAAGATGCTGGCTTCACTCCATAATCAGCATTTTGTGCAGGCATTTTTTGGTCCAAGTGCTCGTGCAGCTAGTTTTGGAATAAAAAAAATTCTGCATTGGAAGTTGAACTTGTGCAGAAGATTTTGCAGCAGGTGGTTGCAAAATTATTAAAACCCAGCATGGTGCAACACGGAGTAACTTCACAGTGAAAAGGTGTCTTTCAAATTAAATTTAAATAAATGTAATTGATATATAATAATACAATATTACTTTCTCTTATTATTAATTATTATATTATATATCATACATTATTAATTATTATGATAATATTATTAATATTTCTTTTATTTTTTTAAATTATATATATCTATATATATATATCTATATATATATATATGTACATTCAATTAAATTATTAGTTTAAACTAAAAAATAATTTTTTAAGGTGGAAAATAAACTTTAAAAAGTTTTTTCTATGACATTTATGCAGTGTTTATTATTAATTTCTTTTCTTTTTTCTTTTTTTCTTTTCTTTACACACACACACACACACACACACACACACACACACATATAAACATATATATATATATTTAAGTAAATTATTAATTGAAATTGAAAATTAAATTTTAAAGGTGGAAGATTAATTATGAATGAAAGTTTTTCCATGACATTTATGAAGGGTTGTGGGACTACTTGGACCGTTACAGGGAGGTTTCCTCTTGACACACTGACCTGCTGTTTAAATCTCAGGTGGTAAGGCTAATCTTGAAATTATTAGCGGCTTTAAAGAAGTTCTGCCACCTCTAAACACATCAGACATCTCAGAGAGAACTATAAAGTATGACCAGCCCTACTCTGGCTCTGATTGGCTTAGCCCTGATATTCATAACCAACCAACCAAAGGCAGGAACGAGCACGAGCCAATTAGAGGCCTTCAGCATCCTATGAAAAAAACAATATTGCATAATTTGACTGTATGAGAATCAGAGGGATTTAGAGGTGGAGACTTAAAGATAAATGGTGATGTCCCAGCTGTGATCTACATAGCTGGGCTGCAGGGCCACAGGGGCCATGTGGTAAAGGGGGTTAGCATTGAGCGTCCATGTTCAGAGCCTGGATCTGTTGAAGGTGGCGATGTGTTGACAGCTAAGGGCCATATGGTCGGTTATGTAACATATCAGTGGTGTAAATGAGATAAGGGGTCTCTGCACTCTACTCAGCTTATACCACGCTTTACTTTCTGCAAAACAACAGAAAATTATAAACGACCATTCTGATACAGATCCTGATCTTTTAGGAGAGCAGGAGAGCCGATACGGCTACCTGTGCTCGTGGCAGCGTGTGTGTAAGTTTGCTGCCTTGTTTGTGAGCTGTTACTTCTGGTTGCATGCTTCTGTTGGAGGCTAGGAGTCCTGATTGGGGGGGGCGATGACCTGATCAGGAGCATTAAAAACAAAACAAATGTGGGTTTATGTGCACCAGTAATCAGTTACGAAAAGCCTTGAACCAGGCCATGCTGGACGGCCACGTTAGTCCCTGTTATTAGTAAAAATCAAATGAGCAACAAACAGCAACAAAAACAGAACTCCTACCCACCAGGTTTTGGGGAATTTATTGTGCTAAAGTATAAACGATTGCAGATGAGCTCCTCCTACCTGCAATGCATTTATCCAATCAGACACTCCCCTCCTTACTGGATAAAGATCATGACATTTCCAGCCTGTTTGGTCCAACCAATCACTAAACTAACAGACGTCCGTGCAGGTTCTCAGTTAACCGGGTTGTGGTTATCCAAATCGTGGTCACGGCCTTTATTGAGGTTTCCAGGGACGTTTTGCCCCAAATGCCCCCTCTGATATTTGGATATAATGATGGAGGTTTGATCACACACTCTGGAATCATTTGGACCAGTGGCGTGCACAGACTTTTTCAAGGGCAGGGGCGAAAAGAAAAAAGGGCACATCCAGCGCGTTCTCGCCACTGAAGAGGGCGCTAAGTTTGGCGTGTTTTCCAGGTCACTTTAGACATGTTTATGTTCACAAATGGCAAATTATATAGCCTTAAAACAGACTAACTAGACAGACTACTCAAGTTAGTCTGTAGTTAGGATCAGCATCCACAAGAACTGTGGAGATTCAACGTTGGACTGTGAAGATCACAGAAATAAACCAATAAATCCCTAGGGGGTCTGGGGGTCTTCCCCCAGAACATTTTCAATGAAGTAGATGCCATTTCCTGTATTCTAGTGCATTTTAACACCATATTAGCACCAGATAACCCAAACTGGTTCTGTCAGATAAAGTTCTGGATCAATATAGATCAGAAAAGGGCCCAACATAAAAGTCACTGCAGCGGCAGTTTCATAGTATTTCTTGGTCCTAATGGTCTTCTGGAGTTTAGTGTGTTTTCTTCACCCAAGAGGGCACTTTAGCACACGTTTTGGCTCCAAAGAGGAAACTTTAGCACACATTTTGGCTCAAAGAGGAAACTTTAGCACACATTTTGGCTCAAAGAGGAAACTTTAGCACACATTTTGGCTCAAAGAGGGCACTTTAGCACACATTTTGGCTCAAAGAGGACACTTTAGCACACATTTTGGCTCAAAGAGGAAACTTTAGCACACATTTTGGCTCAAAGAGGGCACTTTAGCACACATTTTGGCTCAAAGAGGAAACTTTAGCACACATTTTGGCTCAAAGAGGGCACTTTAGCACACATTTTGGCTCAAAGAGGAAACTTTAGCACACATTTTGGCTCAAAGAGGGCACTTTAGCACACATTTTGGCTCCAAAGAGGGCACTTTAGCACACATTTTGGCTCAAAGAGGGCACTTTAGCACACATTTTGGCTCAAAGAGGGCACTTTAGCACACATTTTGGCTCAAAGAGGGCACTTTAGCACACATTTTGGCTCCAAAGAGGGCAGTTGAGCACACGTTTTGCCTCCCAAGAGGACACTCTAGCACGTGTTTTTCAACAACAGGGCCACGATGGGGGGGGGGGGGTGACCCCCCCTGTGCACACCGCTGACAAATATTCGGTCTATGAAGCCTCAAATCAAAACGCAACCAGGGAGCGAATATGAGCAAACATGGGCCTAAAAGCGTGTGGTCTGCAGACTTGTGAGCGCCGTTTAACGTCTAAGAAGTGTACCAACATCATGTGACATCTCCCATCCCTTCATGGGACACATGATCATGGAGACCCAGCTTTTCAGCTCCCAGGATAAATAAGTCAACATGTCAAGAAAACAATAAACATTCTGCATGCAAAATGGCGCTAAATCAAACATGCACACACAACCTGCAGAAAACAGCTCCAAGACCCACTTCTGAATCTGGATCCACCCTCATAAGTGGCCTCAAATCGCTGATTTAAGCATGTCCACTCAGGGCTACTGTACTTGTGCACAGTAAAACGTGATACGAGGGGTCAGAGCTGCAGAAACAGGTCTCCACACTGGGCTGGATCGTGGATTTAAGGATGTTGGGGCACTTGGATGGTATACTCTCCCGTCCTGCATAATGACTCAACCAAATCTGGCTCCCTCCTCCATATATGAGCACACTTCATTATGTGTGTTCTCTTCCTAAACGCCATGAGTCACCAGAAGTTAAGAGCAGCATCCACATCCACACAGAGAATAAAAAAGGACCTTCAGCAGGAGATGAAAGCAGCAGCAGAGCTACGGAAAAAAAGGATCCATCAACAACTGTGCGCTGTGAGCCGAGGGGACAGAGGTGGGACATGCACTGTGGAGGAAAAAAACGCAAACGCATGACCATGATGTCGGGATGAAGCCTCCCTTTGTGCCTGGCTCGGAGTTTAACTGAATTAGAGCAAATTTGCTGGGATAGCAGTCATGCATGTATGTTCTCAGAGAGCCTCTTCTTCACTTAAATGAGCCTCATGTGACTGGAGCTCAGTCCGAGGATAGAGAGCTCGCCTATGGTGCGCTCCCACAGCAGGCTGCACAGTCCCGAATCACGGCGTAAAGGGCGGCTGCCGCAAATCCACGCAACTTCCATTCCTCTATTTCACGGCGCGAGACAAGAAAGCGATGCTCTGAAGGCTGAGCTACAACCCGACGACATGCAGCAGATTGTTACAGCTCCATAAAGACGAGGTTTATGCGCATTAATTCCCCATAATGGCGATCATTCATCACCATCCTGTCTATAGCTGATAACAGCCCCGGGCGCTCGTGCCATCCCCGCACCGTTTATCGACGTTTATTCACAACACAACTCACACAATGAGCACACATGCAGTCATACAGTTCATTCTGACCCCGATTCCAGTCACATATCCAGCAGTGGAGCAGCGTTTCCACATCGGACAGCTGCTTTTCAGGACAGAAATCAGAGCGACGGACGCGTAAAAGAGAAAGAAGAACTCACATTCTGTCTGCAGGGACGAGCAGGCGGCTCTCCACCATCATATCAGGCAGAAAATCCAGATTGTACGATGAAGTCATGCTGCCAGCCTGCCCTGTGTCGGCTCCGTCACTGTGTGAGTGTGTGTGTGTGTGAGAGAGAAATAAAGGAGCGTCTCTCTCGCCCAAAACTGCGCCTGACCGCGGAGACAGAGAGGGACAGGTGCAAAGAGAAGGAGGCCTGCCGCACACACTGAGTCCACATCCAGCAGCTGTCACATTCTCCTCTTCCTCCTCTCCTCCATTCGATGGCTTCTCCTCCCCGCTCGTCTTCCTCCGATCTGTCTCAGATCCGCTCTGCTACAGACTGACGGACTGTTGGAGAACCAGGTGGAGAGAGGAGGAGGCGTGGCGCAGAACGCTGCAGCTGATCTTTAACCATTGGGGCTCCGAGCGCGTCTCCAAACATCGGTTTCTGAGTATCAGGCGCTATTTAGTGCGCAAAATCTTCCAAAAACAGCGGATCTTTAACCATCAGAGCTCCTCCAAACAGCAGTCTGTGATTATCAGGGCAAAAAAGAGCGCAAAAATCTCCAAAAACAGCGGATCTTTAACCATTTCAGCTCTGAGAGCATCACCAAACATCAGTCTGTGATTATCAGGCGCTATTTAGAGCGCAAAAACATCCAAAAACAGCGGATCTTTAACCATCAGAGCTCCAAGCCTGTCTCAAAACATCAGTCTGTAAAATCAGGCGCTATTTCGTGCGCAAAAACACCCAAAAACAGCGGATCTTTAACCATTTCAGCTCTGAGAGCATCACCAAACATCAGTCTGTGAAAATCAGGCGCTATTTAGAGCGCAAAATCTCTAAAACAGCGGATCTTTAACCATCAGAGCTCCTCCAAACAACAGTCTGTGATTATCAGAGCAAAAAAGAGCGCAAAAATCTCCAAAAACAGCGGATCTTTAACCATCAGAGCTCCAAGCCTGTCTCAAAACATCAGTCTGTAAAATCAGGCGCTATTTAGTGCGCAAAAACAGCGGATCTTTAACCATTTCAGCTCTGAGAGCATCACCAAACATCAGTCTGTGATTATCAGGCGCTATTTAGAGCGCAAAAACATCCAAAAAGAGCGGATCTGTACCCATTTTTCTGCTCCTCCAAACAGCGGTCTGTGATTATCAGGGCAAAAAAGAGCGCAAAAAATCTCCAAAAACAGCGGATCTTTAACCATTTCAGCTCCAGAAGCGTTTCCAAACATGGGTCTACTAACATCAGGTCATATTAAGCTCGCTAAATCTCCACCAGGGCTCTGTAGTAGGGATGGGAAACTAAACGTTCTTATGAGACACTGATATGCTTCTGGATTTATGGATGGGACAGTTTATGCCCAGTAAAACCATCAGGAGCTCTATACTAGGATTACTAGAGAAACACAACATGTATTCAAATATGGATATATATTTTCAGATGAGGGCTGAGAGAAGGTTGTTTATACATTTTTGCACAACTCTAAAGCTCACTGAAATACAGTTTATGCTTAGTCAGCACTGGATAATCCATTTTCTCTCATTTTAGGAGCGTTTGTACTCTGAGTATGCTTTCCAGGACACCCAGTACTGCAGGCAGCCCCCGTCCTCTAAATCACCCAAACATGTAGTCAACATTTGAAAAAGTGAGATGAACTGGCGAGCAGTTTCACCATCCTTTCTGAGGAGTCTGGCTGCATAAAAGCACGAATTATTCTGGATAAAGCTCCATCGTAGGGTCATCCTCTGTTAGCATGCTGTTAGAGTCTGGTATGAGGTTTTGGTTGGGTTTAGGTGAGACTTCTTTGGTAAAGAAAACTCGTCATGGCGTGGGTTAAGATAATAAATGTTCACACAGGACTGAAACCTGGTCCTCTGGGTTAAAGTTAGTCTGTATGGCACCTCTAGCATCCTCCTCTAGTGGACTTGAACAAGTGAAACCAACACATCAGTGCCTGTAGCTGGGTTTTCAGGGCTGTTAAAGCCTCTCTCACATTAATAGACACCACTGAGCCTTCGTTTGACGTCAGATAAACCTTAAACTCACGGCCCGCTCCTGAAAACGACCCCCCTGAATCCTGGTTATTATCTCCCAGATTCCTGAAATCCCACACAGATGCACAGCTCCCCTGTGCTCCTTCGCCGCGGCTCTGTTTTGGGCTTAAGCACGCTGCACGATCATGATTCAGAGCATAGTAAGAGCCGGCCATTAGAGGAGAATATCACACACGCCTCAGTGTGGCGACTTAATAAAACCAGTTAGATGATTTACAACCAAATGAGTTGGCCAAATTTGGAGAGGGGCAATTACGCATGGGGATAGTGTGGAAATAATGAACCAACCCATAATTTGCTGCAAATTTGCTGACTCTATTTTACGCTGCGTTAATTGTGTGGATCCAGTATGCCTCCCCGTGGAACCGGAGTGGGCTTGAAAGCATCCCGGTGCAGCACGTCTACCAGGTTGCCCCACTTCCTCCCCCCTTCCCGTGGAGAAAATAGGGGAGGCACTCCAGTAAAATAATGAGCCTCTCTTAGACGGAGAGAGGCGGCTCTCTGGGGGAAGAATATGAGTATCTGGGTCAATGGGAAAAAAAACAGAGCTCAGTATGCGCACATACAGCGGGGTAGGTGTATGGCGTGGGCGGGACTTGGCCCACGGCTCTGCTCCCGGGGTCAGCTCGCATGTTTACTCGCAAGGACCGAGGTCAGAGTCTGGATGGGAAAGGCTGATCTCACATCAGAGCCTCGGGGTTTCGAGCGGCGTCCCGGGAGAGGGGACGACGCTGCATGTTTCACCGCACTTGACCCTTTGCATACAGAGCAGGAGGCTGTACGGGACGTTATTTAACCAACTGCTGCATCATAATGAGCCGTGTTCACACCGCGCACGCTCATTTTCAAGCCTGATTTCATGCTGTTTCAGATGCAGCTCATAACCCCGATCCAACACGCTCGCGAGCTGACAACAACAAGGTGACAATAAAAGAAGACATCTCAATAATTTGCATTCTATTCCCAGGCTTGTTTCCAGCTGATTCCAGGTACGCTACCCTGTTTTATCTAAAATGTGTTCTTCCTGCAAATAGCACATCAAATATTTCATTCTCTTTTCATGGATTGCATCCGACGTGCTGAAATTCTCTTTACACAATCATTTACTCCTGTGGCATCAAGGCATGCAAATAGTTTGGCTTTTATTTACACATGTTGGTCTCAGACATTCCTAAAAACAACAACGCTGAATAGAACCGCCTCAGAAATGTTTAAAGCACTGGTCATCAACTGGCGGCCCGGGGGCGATATCAGGCCCCCCAAAGCTTCCTGTCCGGCCCGCGAAAGATCATTCAATTCAGAAAAGGAGGGAAAGAAGATGTTGTGGTTTTAAGAGTATCCTGTTGTTTGCAGCTGATTAATCCATCCCACAAACAATTAATATTGAACTAGAGAATGACTGAACAGCTGATCTGTTTTTACTAAAATGTACTGTCATTATTAGTAGATATTTAAAAAGGGTTACAGTTGGCAGAAGTGCTGCAAAAATGGCCAGATTAAGTGGAGAAAAGGTGCTAGATTATTATTCCCCCAGAAACTCTTAAAGGGAAACTTTTTGCCATTTTCTAAATTTTTGCCACTTTTCATCCCTTTAAGCTACTTTTTGCCATTAAATATCCCTTTATTCCTATTTTTGTTGCCCACTTTTGCCACTCTTGACTACTTTTTGCCCATTTTAGTCACTTTTGGACAATTTTTTTGCCACTTGTAACTACATTTTTGTCACTTCTCATCCATTTTTGCTACTTTCTGAGCATTTTTCCACTTTTACTCCCCTTTTTAGCCCCTTTTACCCATTTTTGCTGCATTTTGCCATCTTGAACTTATTTTTAATGCTATTTCAAGCTGTTTTCACCACTTAGATTGTGGCTCTTGCAAAGGTATTTTTCACCATTTTGGCTCTTTGGTTGAGCAGGGTTGAGTAACACTGCTTTGGAGAGTGGCAAAAATGCGTGATAAATGGTAAAATGGGTTTTGGAGAGGCACGAAGGGACAAATATCGGCAGATATAGTTGTGAAAAGAGGTTAAAATGTGGCAAAAAAAGGTAAAAGAGGAAAAAATGGGCAAAAGGTATCAACAATTGGTTACAAACAACAAAAATAGTGCAAAAAAGTAATGAAAAGGGGTTAAAAAGGGGCAAAAATGGATACAAGAGTGGCACAAAGGGGATGAAACATGTAGATAAAGTGGTTCAAAAGGGGTTACAATCTTGCAACAACTGGGATAAAGAGGCAAAAAGTATCAACAATGGGTTGATATTGGTGCTAAATGACAACTGTGGAGGGCCCATTCTCTGGGATTTTCAGGGTCCAGACAGTTTTGTTGTCAGACCTGCTGCATTCTAGATAATAGGGATAGATCTCACTGGTAATGACTAAAAATGTCCTGTGTTTTGAAAGAAAATACAAATACTAGTACAATAATATTTCAATCAGAGCAGAATATTAATTTAATTTTTGTGTATTTGAGTTTCTGTCCAGACTGAATCGGCCCTTGTGCAGATATACTTGATGACCGCTGGTTTAAAGCATTGCAAAACTGGAATTATAAATAAAGCTGCAGAGGTCAGTTTGTGAGCTCAAACCCTGACAGGTCACAAACTTAAAAATGTCACTTTAATCAGATTAAATGTGGTTTAAACGAAGAGCGAGGTCAGTCAAACCTTCATATATGATCACAAGGCCTGCAGCATTTTAATAACTCTGCACTCACAGCCCTGCTGTTTGCCAGCCTTTCATCAGGTCTGAACAAAATTAAGAGTGCACGTTCAAAAGATGACTTAGGATGTCTCCAGAGAAAATCCTCCTGATCAATCAAAAGCATTTTGACTAAAAAAGAAAAATGCAATAGGCCACGCCCACCTTTACCAATCAATATGGCACCTCAGATCATGATTAACACTTGCAGTGAGAGCATGCACACCGATTTTGGTGAAACAAGGTTCACCCAGTTTTGATGGACACATTACAGAAAAGATAGCTCAGTCAGTAGAACAGGTGCAACTATGCGGACGCACTGCCTGCAGGATTAAATCTGATGTCTCTCCTCATATTTCCTCAGCTGTGCTGTAAAATACAGACGAATAACCTGAAAACAATCTCAAGAAAAGAAAGAAAACTAACAAGAAGCCAAAATAGAACAATTCTTCCCAATTCCAGTGTGTTTATTTTGTATTTTTGGCTCCCCCTGTGGGTCAGGATAAAAATGCTTTCTTAGACTTCATCCCAGTCCTTCCATGAAGACACGTACCACGTCTTATGATGGTTGGAAGAATTATTAATACTAGTGCATCTCAAAAAATTAGAATATCATGAAAAAGTTCAATGTTTGTTGTCACTTGTTTCTGAAGGTAAACCCATATATTATATAGACTTGTTACACATAAAGTGAAATATTTCAAGCCTTTATTTCTTGAAATGTTGAAGATTATGACTTACAGATAAGAAAACCCAAAACTCAGTGTCTCAAAAATTTGAATATTACATAAAATCAATTAAAAAAAGGTTGTTTTAAACAGAAATGTCAGGCTTCTGAAAAGTATGTTCATTTCTATACCTTCAATACTTGGTTGGGCCTCCTTTTGCATGAATTACTGCATCAGTGCGGCGTGGCATGGAGGCCATCAGCCTGTGGCACTGCTCAGGTGTAGCTGAAGCTCAGGTTGCTTTGATAGCGACCTTCAGGTCATCTGCATTGTTGGGTCTGGTGTCTCTCATCTTCCATAGATTCTCTGTGGGGTTCAGGTCAGAGTCAAGCACAGTAACACCATGGTCACTGAAGCCGTCCAACCCTCCGTGCCTGACACCCATTAAGTGGTGAGCTGGATAAGACTCAGGATGCTGCTCCTGTATCTGAGTACGTCAGCATTGGACACATGGCCTTGCTAACAAAACCAAAAAATGTTCCAAAGAGAAGGAGTCCAGTCGGCGCCTCTGGCCATCAGCCAAGACTCAGGTGCATGGCCTTTCACAAAAAGCTGTTCCTTTCCATGAACACAGTGCCCTCATGCAGCCAATCCAGGTCACATTTCTGAGAAAGATAATTGTGGCAAGTTTTTCGGAGCCTTCCAGCTCATGAATTTTGAGAAAAGTAACAAAAATAAACCAGACCAACAGCATAAAAAATAATGGTGTTTCCACCCCGGGGTGCAGTTTGGTTTAATAGAGTATGGCGTGCAAATATGTGCAATTTTGCCATCAAAATTTGGAAGCTGCCAAAAATAACCAGTCCGTTCTGTTTTAGCACCAATCTGTTGGGGAACTGTGTGTATTTATCCAATCAAAAAGGACGCTGCAAGAACACCCTGCTGACTTAAACCCTCTGTCCAATGAGTAAGGACACGGATCACCAGTGGAAACACGGCTTCTACTGTAACAAACCAGACTGACCGAGCCAAACGGGACCCCACGGTGGAAACGCACCACAACGACACTGTCACAACGTGCTGCTCCGACCGCCAAACAAATCAGCCGTCGTCTTCCCAGGCAAAGAGACACAATTATGTTGGACAAAGACTTTGAATCTACCTGCAACTGGAAAACAAAATCACTGAGCAAATACAGCCAACACTGTTAATGCCCTCCAATGGCTGTATCTCTGTGACATGTTTGAAATGATCCTTTAAAACTGAATGAGTCAGAACTGTCCTGATTTCATTGATGGTCCGTGAAAATCTTATTTTCATCTTTCAAGATCGAGCCTGACTGTGATACAAATCCATCACATCACTTCTTATTATACATTTAAAACTAATCAGAGAACACCAGCACCCACAATTACAGCTACGCACAAGACTTTTAATGTAATCATCAGTGGATGCTGGGGTGATGATGGGCGGTATGGCAGGAAGCTGCATGTGGAAGTGTCTCTGTGTTTGCCGAGGGCTAAGGAACACCTGTCTCTCCACGTGCAGGCGTGTCGGCTGGAAATGACTGCAATGCATGTTCACATCTGCAGAGCAACGATGCAATCAAATCTGCACAAATCCTCCTCTCCTGTTTGCTGAAGTCAAGGCCTCCATGCATTAAGAAAACCTGAGCGTACTGCATGTAAAACCAACAGCATGCATGGGAAAGAGAGGCCTTGTTTTTGTGTGCAACTGTGCTGCAGCTGTTCTGCATTGCATGCTTTTGCAGGCATGTTTGCAGCGATGTTTGCCCATTTCCCTGGAAATATAAACATGTCTTTGCAACTTGAATGATGTGAATCACAACCGTGCTACTTTGGCAACCAAAAGCAGGTATATTTCTGAATAATCCAGCCAAAAGAATCAAGAATGTAACTTTTGCATGGCTGAAAACACTGACTTTCTTCCTTGTAATATTCTTTAAATGTCATATTTGGCCCACTGAGTGCGGAGGCTAAAACTGCCCTGGTTCTCAACAATGAGCACTGAATGCATTTCTACTGAAGCCCATTCCTGGACCTTGGGATGCTTATTGACGTCTGCTGAATGGCTTCATTCATACAGACGGAATAGAGGATATTTTTGTAAGAAAGCAGCAGTGTGAAAGAGCGGGCATGATGTTCCTCACGGCGCCGTCAATGGCTTCACTCTCTGGTTAAGTCAATTGCTGTAAAAATTTATACCGAAGCACAAGGACGAGCTCCGTGGAGCTGGAGAAACTCTGACTGCAGCTGTAGCTGATGAGCTTTTGTTAAAGCAAATACCATATTTTTAATAAACTGTAAGACTTTTCCCAGAGGTCAAATTAAGTCTTAAACGGCTTATTTGTGCAACAAGCTGCTCTAAATCCCAGAGATTTTTAATTTACAATTATTAAAAACCAAAGAGAGGGAGAAATCCTCATGTTTGAGACGTTGAAACAACTAAATATTTGAGCTGTTTTTCCTGATGAATGGCTCCGTTTATTTATCACAATCAGAAGGGTTGATTAATTTGAGTCAATAGAGCTCTGGTAATATCCACCAATCATTTAAGTACTTTAAGTCAACGTGATTAACTATGAGATGCATATTATTAAATACAGAGATAAGTGGAAACACTGCTGCCAGCTGCTTTTTAGAAACACTGAATCTTGGGTTTGTTGTTGTCATTTATTAAGAATGCATGTTCAGTCTTAGCCAGCGGTAAATAGATGTGAGCTCGTGCAGCCCTTCTGTAGTCCTCTGACTTCTGAGAGTGCTGCAGGTTTTATCCATTCACTCACTGATGGTGAAACTGTGCTGGCCCAACCACAGACCTGTCTGGGCCCCAGAAAACCCACAGCATGGACCCTGATAAACCCAGAGCATGGACCCTGATAAACCCAGAGAATGGACCCTGATAAACCCAGAGAATGGACCCTGATAAACCCAGAGAATGGACCCTGATAAACCCAGAGCATGGACCCTGATAAACCCAGAGCATGGACCCTGATAAACCCAGAGCATGGACCCTGATAAACCCAGAGAATGGACCCTGATAAACCCAGAGAATGGACTCTGATAAACCCAGAGAATGGACCCTGATAAACCAGAGAATGGACCCTGATAAACCAGAGAATGGACCCTGATAAACCCAGAGAATGGGCCTCCACAGTTGTGTTTTATTGATATATATATATATATATATATATATATATATATATATATATATGTAAATATATGTGTGTTGGACCAGTAGCATCGATGCTAGCATGCTAGCTAACAGGCATCATTTTGGAGCAGAAAGTGTGTCAATCTTTTATTGGATTCTGATGTTGAAATTCTTTATTTGCACTGTCTTTAACCCCATTTCATTACTATTTCTGCTCATTTCTTCCCTAATTTTTGCCATTGTTAAACCGCTTTTCACCATTTTCCCTCCCATGTTTTGCCACTTTTGCCTGACTTGATCCATTTTTGCCACTTTTTAACCACCATTCTCCAATTTCACACCCATGTTTTGCTTCTCTTGACCCATTCCTGCCCCCTTTAACCAAGACTGTAAAACTGGAGCGATTTGCTCCTGGCTACACTTTGCATGTGGAAGGCTGCACAGACAGAGTATGTGGAATTTAAGGGTTATGTAGTCTATGCGTCAGCGGCGATGCATGCCTACGACAGCAGACCTGTTCTTGCTCTGATTTTTTCCTTTGGAAGGTTCTGCCCTTCTCAAACACCGTCTGTGGGGCGTTGTCCAGATGGATGTGTGAAGATGGTTGTCTGAGGTGTCAGGTCTGGAAGATTTGTGCTTCTTTTTTGGACTAAACCAGCCACCGTAGCCCATTAAACGTGTTAAAAGCACAGACACGTATGATCTTAGGAAAGGATGTTGGTGCATGAGTATTGGTTGATGGAAGAGCTCCACAAACTTTTCCTCTGCCTCCATCTCACACTAACTCCACCCCCCCAACCATTTGGTTTGTTTACACTTGTGACTTCAGTGTGCAGAGTGTTCTGTGCTCTCATTGGTCAATGCCACTGACATGATGGAGCAAAAAGCAGAAAGAAAAGTCACACATGCTAAACTTCCTGTTGAGATAAAACCAGCGATTTTCAGAGCTGACAGGTTCCAAAGGAGCTGATTGGTACTTTGATTTCAAAACACCACCTTTCTGATTGGAACAAGCTAAGAGCCAATCACTTCTTCCTCTAACTCTTCCATAAGGAACGTAGAGAAGCTCCTCCCTCCTCTCGTCTGTTTTCACTCAGGGTCGGTGGTCAGAAGGAGTCAACGTCTGTTATGTTGTGCTGTATGGTTTTATCTCCCTGTTGTTGTTGCTGTTCTGCTCTTTTCCCACCCTTCCCCTCCTCTATCTCTCTATCTCTTCACCCTTGGGCCCCGTGTTCTCCCAGATCTCGCTTGTGGCAAGGTCTGCCTCTGCCCTCACTCGCCTTCCTCCTGCTCGCGTCTTTCTCGCCTGTTCCCTCTGTCTAGTTATTTCTGTCTTCTCTGCGCCTTCATCTCTCTCACCTCCAGGCGGGGGGGGGGGGCTCAGCTGCCCGAACAATACAAATCGATCACTTAGAGAGGAGGCGAGGGGAGGGCGAGGAGGAGGAGATGGCGTGGGGCGAGGAGAAAGGAAGACACAAAGAGGCCAAAAATAGGAGGAGCAAATTAAAACCCTAAAACAGTCTCCTTGCTCAACAATCATTCAGGCCTCTCTCTGCTTCCTGCTCGCATCACGCCCGCAGGAGAGGATTGTGGGTAGCTGATGGTGCCGACTTTTCACACGTGAATATTTAATGAAGGGCTCATGAATAATTCAGAAAAGCAAGCAGCTGCGTTTGAGCCTAAGTGGACATGTGAGGAGCCCGAAAGCAGACAGACTCCGACTGCTACCGTTCATCCTCACAGTGCCAAAAAACTCGGGACAAACACATCCTGATCTGGGTTTTTTTACTCTCAGACATTCATGTTTATGGAAGGATCAGGTCTTAAACGGAAGGAGGATCAAATCTGCTCTGCTACTGTCTTATTCAGTCAAGAGCAGACGCTGGCTCTGAAGCTGGAGAGATAGAGATGGAGTGGATTGAATGCTCTCTCCATCACTCTCACTGCCACTCACCCTTCAATCTTCAAATCTCATTCCCATATTTTCTCCTCTCCTCCATTTTCATGCTCTTCTTCATCTCATCGCTCACACCGCCTCTCTCTCGCTCGGTTTTTTTTCGCTCCTTGCAGGACTCTTGGTCGGGACACCGTGTTCCAGTTAACACGGCTCTACCTGTGGGGCTGCAGCCTCCCAATGTTCACTGACCTGTTTTAGCACAATCTGACCGAATGCAGTCGTACTCCGACACGCTGGGATGGATCGGGTTTTAGTTCGTCTGACACGTCTGTTTTCATCTGATCAGATCCTGATCAAATCAGATTTTCACGATGGAAGCAAGCATCTCCAGGCAGAGGCGATCCAAAACCAGTGCCGTTATTTACAGGCCCGCAGCGCTGTCACTGTGTGTCATGACTCCACATGTCAGAGAGCGTTATTCTCAGGGCAGGTAGGCATACTCACAAATGACACGGAATCACATAGAAGTCAAACAAACACGTGGACAAGCAGATTCAGAGGAAACAACGAGGTTTGACACAGTTTCTCATAGGGCTGGGCAAATACAGGCCAAAAATCACAACTTTTACTTTCAATCTGAAAACGGGATCAACTTTCCTGTAAATACAGACGACCCCGACAATGGGAACAGATGAGTGCACCTGCCCACACCTGTGCCCAAGCAGGGCTGCCTACAGAGTCGTTGGGACCCCTGATAAACTCAGAGAATCACTCTCCTCTTCTCTATCACTCTCCTCTATCACTCTCCTCCTCTCTATCACTCTCCTCCTCTCTATCACTCTCCTCTTTCTATCACTCTCCTCTTCTCTATCACTCTCCTCTCCTCTATCACTCTCCTCCTCTCTATCACTCTCCTCTTCTCTATCACTCTCCTCCTCTCTATCACTCTCCTCTTCTCTATCACTCTCCTCTTTCTATCACTCTCCTCTATCACTCTCCTCTTCTCTATCACTCTCCTCTATCACTCTCCTCTTCTCTATCACTCTCCTCTTTCTATCACTCTCCTCCTCTCTGTCACTCTCCTCTTTCTATCACTCTCCTCTTTCTATCACTCTCCTCTTCTCTGTTACTCTCCTCTTCTCTATCACTCTCCTCCTCTCTATCACTCTCCTCTTCTCTGTCACTCTCCTCTTCTCTATCACTCTCTTCTTCTCTATCACTCTCCTCTTCTCTATCACTCTCCTCTTTCTATCACTCTCCTCTTCTCTATCACTCTTCTCTTCTCTATCACTCTCCTCTTCTTTATCACTCTCCTCTTCTCTATCACTCTCCTCTTCTCTATCACTCTCCTCTTTCTATCACTCTCCTCTTCTCTATCACTCTCCTCTTCTCTATCACTCTCCTCTTTCTATCACTCTTCTCTTCTCTATCACTCTTCTCTTCTCTATCACTCTCCTCTTCTTTATCACTCTCCTCCTCTCTATCACTCTCCTGCTCACACATATTTGCAGTCCTGTGCCCCTGAAGAGGCCTGCGGCTGTTCTTCTGCTGTCTGCTGGTTTTAATGGTCTCTGCTGGACCGGACTGGATGGCGTTCAGCTGCACTGGAGGAGAAACAGATCGCTGCTGTCCAGGGAACGCTGGGTTTCTCCTGAGGGGAGTCTGGCCTGGATTTGGTTCGAGCATCGTGTTCTTTTGGCTTCATTCAGACGGATTTTCAAAGGATCTCATCAGGCTGAGTTTGTCAGCTCGTTCTCACAACTTTTCTCCAGAGTTTGGATGTTCTGTGGGGGGGGTTTGGACAAGGGTGATGCTGCTGTCTTTGACCTGCAGACCTATAGAACAGAAGCTCCTAATTCCTAAGCATCCATTCCACAGCCAAACATTAGGAAACCTGACTTTTTTCCATGGCACCCCATGAGATAACCTCTTATAAGGTTGGCAGGAGGGCTTTATGAATACGTGTTCACATTTACAGCAGACTGTGTGCTCTGATGGACCTGTAGCACTGGAAATACTCATCACTGGTAAACACAGTACAGTGTTTCCAGTCCAGCTATGGAAAGACAACAAAGCTGCACAGAGGTTCAGAAAAGATCAACCGACAGCAGCAGTAGTGAAATAAACGGCATACAGTGTGTGCATGGCCATCAGTGTTATGCCTTATTCATGTTCTGGGGTTACGCTGCAAACCCTGGAACATGTGCAGCAAAAACAACAACAGCCTCTCATTGGTTGTCACATCCAGTCACAATGCAGTCTGGGATGCAACCAGACAAAATGGCAGCGGGCTAAACTCACTAGCTGACAGAACATTAAAAAAGGGTTACTAATGGATGAAAAACAGTCCAGTATCGGAGTTACTGGTGCCAATATAATCTCTAAAAACCCTGGAAAGACTGCAAAGTTCCTGGCTTATCAAATGTTCTATAACAGCTATGAAGGCATGGATGGCGTCATTAGAACGGCACAACAGAGGGTTTCAGGGAAAAACAACTCAGTGGCTATTAGTTATGGTTCAAATGTTATTTAACTTTGAATAACACGTCTTTTCTTGTCGTGTACGACAACGCCACCCTCAGAGGGTTCATCAAATCACAGTCACAATGTCAGGATATGCAATGGCATAACTGCATTAACCCTTTATCTACTGACCCAGCGCTGGCGCTGTTTTATATGTCCGGAGTTTTATTACCATAACTCTGTCAAAGTTTGTCCGATCAGAAAAATTCCAATGGCTTTGGAAAGCTGAGAATTGTGGGCATGTGCACATATATGGTTCATTACGGTACTCACAACCATATAACATGGGTGTTTATAGCAAAACACCAGAAGTATTGCGAGACCGCTACACGGATTCTCAACACTGTAACTCCTCGAAATTTTGCTCAATCTAAAAAATTCCAATGCTGACAGAGAGCTGAGAATCTGTGCTTTCCAGCAATATATGATGTGTGGTATATACATTACAGTCATGTGGAACAGCACCGCGAAAACAGCAGCTTTGGCAGAAGACGAGTGAGAAAGGAGAGTGAAGGAAGAGAGTAAAAGGAGAGCGAGTGAGAGTGGTGTGTAGTTTTCAATAATAGTGTTAGATAGTGGCATTTGTGCGTGTCTGTCATGTGCAATAACAACATGTTACTGAGAATGTTGAGAATGCATTTTTCCACCTTTATCTGCACTAATTGTGGCCTATGTTTATAGTTATCTTTTGCACTGTGTTTTGCACACCCAGATTCCTAGACTCCAAAAATGACTGCTGATTGTTCTAAACATGTATAGGTTCACATTTCAGATGTCAAATCAAAACTTCATGAGCAATAACAACATTTCTGCTCATAAAAGCCATGAAAACAAATCAGTTTTTGTGTTTTTCTTCTTTAAACTGCTGACAATTCTATATAATGTGCAATAATCATTAACCAGATGACCAAAAGTCAAGTTCAAGTACTCCTGGGAAAAGGGAGCAAAGCTCTCAGACTAAGTGCATTTCCTATTTTACAGCCAGAATAACAAAATATGTCCAAATCACCATTTTTAGACTCAGTAGGTAAAGGGTTAAGAGTTTTGCAGGTATTGAACATTATTTTTGGTCCAAACTAATTCCTTTTAAAGACGAGGCTGAGCTTGCAAATTTATCAGATCGTAATTATCTCAAATAATGGGAGAAACTAAAAATGCAGCCAGGTCTCGGGAGGAAGACTGATCCAGTTTGGACCTGATTGCACAACAACATCACTGCATGTCTTTTCGATGACTTCACAACTCAGCTTGATCCCATTTGTCCTAAAAAAGGACCCATATTTCACATATTTTCTGTCATATTAAAGCTGCATCATGCTCAACCCTCCATCATAAAATCAACATTGCCTCAGCTACCCTGCCACTGGACATTTCACCCTGGCTTTCTAAGGACAAATGCACAACCTGGTGAGAACGCTCTGTTATATTTATGAGCTGTAAATGAACCCAACATCCACTGATGATGCTTCCTGGTCTGCTGGCTCTAGGCTCTCATTGGCTACTGGAGTATCCGGAGCCTACAGGAGCCAAGAAAACACACCACGCAAAAACACAGAGGAGGCAGGCATTTGCAAATAAACATGCAGAAAGAAGGCACAACAATGGGTACAAAGATGGTACAAAGATGGCACAAAGATGGGTACAAAGATGGTACAAAGATGGGTACAAAGATGGTACAAAGATGGGTACAAAGATGGTACAAAGATGGGTACAAAGATGGTACAAAGATGGGTACAAAGAAGGCACAAAGATGGGTACAAAGAAGGCACAAAGATGGGTACAAAGATAGCAGAAAGATGGGTACAAAGATGGCACAAAGATGGCACAAAGATGGGTAGAAAGATGGCACAAAGATGGCACAAAGATGGGTAGAAAGATGGCACAAAGATGGGTACAAAGACGGCACAAAGATGGGTACAAAGATGGCAAAAAGATGGGTACAAAGATGGCAAAAAGCTGGGTACAAAGATGGCACAAAGATGGGTACAAAGACGGCACAAAGATGGGTACAAAGATAGCACAAAGATGGGTACAAAGATGGCAAAAAGCTGGGTACAAAGATGGCACAAAGATGGGTACAAAGATGGGCACAAAGATGGCAAAAAGCTGGGTACAAAGATGGCACAAAGATGGGTACAAAGATGGCAAAAAGCTGGGTACAAAGATGGCACAAAGATGGGTACAAAGATGGGCACAAAGATGGCAAAAAGCTGGGTACAAAGATGGCACAAAGATGGGTACAAAGACAGCACAAAGATGGGTACAAAATGTTACAGAGATGGGCACAAAGACGGCACAAAGATGGGTACAAAGAGGGGTAAGAGGCCATCAGATCTGGACCAAGGGGGGTGCATCTTGATTAAGGGCAGTAAATTAATGGTAACGACACCATTTACCTGAAAACAACACGAACATTTAATCAGCCACGACAAACTCATTAAGAATGAGTGAATCCACTTCAACTCAGCGAGGATCCTCCTAACTCCTGAGAGTTTAGATTATGATTTAGTGCTGGAAACAGCCTGACAGAGCAATGTTTCATTAGTCTTTGAAAGGCTGAATTAATTGAAGTAGTAAAATAACGGCATTTAAGGGTCAAAAATATAATCCTGGGGTTTATTGGCTATCTAAAAACCAGCTCATTTCAGGGACAAAGAGTCTGAGTCGGAAAGGGGGCTGAAAAATCCCCTTGTATGGTGCAGAGCAGACCTACAATGGCGTTTGACATTAATGCAGTTCTTCTGAATGGCTCCGTAAAACCCCCCAAAGCTGCTCTAAGTTGTTCACTGTGCAGCGATTTCTCCTCTCAATGCAAATGGAGGATGGAGGGATATTCTCCGGCCACTCAAAACACTGAACGCTCCACCTGCAGTGCATCGGAGCGCGCTCACACTGTAATTGGCCATCGCATCGGTGACAGAGAGGAGGCCCTCCATTCATCAACACAACCCCCCTCTCATGCCAGCTCCCCCCAGTCTCTCCCTTCACTTTCCCATCGCTCCCCCCTCCCTCTCTGCTCCTTTTCCTCATTAAAGTGGGACCCAGGCAGTAGCGGTCACTGCCTCTCATTTATTTTCATTTGAAACTGGTGCAGCTCCACTGATCCTCTGGGGCTGCAGGAGAGAGAGCAGGATGGTGTCATTCTGATAACTACTGACACACACAGACACTCACAGCGCTGGTGCACAAACTCCAGACACACAGGCAGAAAAATGAGCCGAGAAAACACACCACGCACAAACACAGAGGAGGCAGGGTTTTGCAAATAAACAAGCAGAAAGACGGCACAACCATGGGCACAAAGACGGCACAAAGATGACGCAAAGATGGGTACAAAGACGGCACAAAGATGGTACAAAGATGGCACAAAGGTGGGTACAAAGACGGCACCAAGATGACACAAAGATGGGTACAAAGAAGGCACAAAGATGGTACAAAGATGGCACAAAGATGGGTACAAAGAAGGCACAAAGATGGTACAAAGATGGCACAAAGGTGGGTACAAAGACGGCACCAAGATGACACAAAGATGGGTACAAAGACGGCACAAAGATGGTACAAAGATGGCACAAAGATGGGTACAAAGACGGCACAAAGATGGTACAAAGATGGCACAAAGATGGGTACAAAGACGGCACAAAGATGGTACAAAGACGGCACAAAGACGGCACCAAGATGACACAAAGATGGGTACAAAGACGGCACAAAGATGGTACAAAGACGGCACAAAGATGGTACAAAGATGGCACAAAGATGGGTACAAAGACGGCAAAAGACTGCACAGAGATGGGTACAAAGATGGTACAAAGACAGCACAAGGATGGGTAAAAAGTTGCAAAAAGATGGGTTCAAGGACGGCACAAAGATGTTGACAGTTGAAAGCTTGGACCTCCTTGTTGAAGTGTTTTTTTTTTTTACTCAGTAATCTGTGCTTTTAAAATGTAATTAAGTACAATACTTCACTGGTAATAAAGTACAATAAAAGTAGTGATTGTAAAAACTACACAGCGAAGCTACATAGTTACAGTAATCTGAGTAAATGTAGTTAGTTACTCTCCCCTCATGCTTGTGAAACCTAGCTGCTTGTCATGTGACTGCACAGCCAGCAGTGTGCCTTTAAGGAGATGGTACGTTAATACAGAGAATGACCAGGAAAGACAGAATAACAGCAGTCTCTGGCTTGTAACACCACACTGTGCCCCTGTTTATTCTCTCGTTACTGTCACAGATGTGATGTTGATGTACAGAGACGCCTGAATGGACTACAGAGGTCGCTGCTGTTCCAGACAATACTCCCTAAACAAAACCCGAAGTCACAGACCCAAGGAAGAGTCCCTGAGGTCATCTGTCAAGGCTAATGTGGTGCTTTATAAACGAGCACTCTCTTAATATCAACATAACTCAGTCATGGTCTTTAGAAAGCAACTGAAATTAGCTCACCACCACAGAACGGAGTCAAACAAATACATGGGAGTATGCTGGCTTAGGACTCGCCATACTTCCTTTCCTCCTGCAGAAAACAGCTCATGGGTTCCTACCTACCAGCTAAAACCCACTGATTTAAAGAGCAGACGTCAGAAAACAGTTCCCTTTGAACCCGTTTTCAGAGCCTCTTCAACTGAGACCCTGACCGGGGGTCGTCTCTGCATCCACCCACGTATAGATGCACTTTCACACCCATTTCAATTCATTTCACGCACTTATTCACACATTTCATGTACCTGCATGCCTCCTTGCTCTGCTCCCTCCCTCCTCTTTCACATAAGCAGCCTCTCTCCCCCCGACCCTCCTCCCCCCTTGATTGTGTGATTGTGCGAGGGTGATGATAGCGGGGTGTGAATCAGGGGACGATAAACCTGTGCCCATTGTCACCTGGATGATTGCGAGTATCGATCTGCGAGCCTGGCTGTGTGGAGCACACGTGTGAGAGTATTCGCCAGTAGCCCCCACCCTCCTGCACGCCCCCACTTCCTGTTCGTGTGTGTCCATGCATTGTATTAGAGCGGTGTCGGGAGCGGCCCCGCCTGACACTCTTTGATTGAAAAGGTGCTCTGCAGATTAAATCGTTGTAGCAGAGACGAGGTGTGCGCTCCCCTCGCCGGGGCTGCGACGGCTGGTTTAGCAGATTCAAGACGGCCGGGGAGGGAGGGAGGGGTGAGGGACGGCGGGGGTTACGGCCATTTAACGATCATTGCTCTGACACATTTAGGGAAATGGTACAGAGAGAGGCAGCGACTCTAAACCAACGGTCGTAATAGACGGCTAATATCGCCCACGCCATTAGACAGGCTCTCTGTGGGCCGAGTGGGAGGGGACGCTTGGTTTAACTGTCAGTACACCCGGAGGATGAGGAGGGTGGAGCATAAGAAGGCTAATATCCACTCTCAGAGGTGACAAATCCTATCCTAGCTCACTTTTATTGCAGCATACATCCTTCCTCTCCTCCCTCCACTCATGCTGCAGGCTAAGCCTGCACCAGGACACTCATATCATCCATTCCTCTGACTTCAGTACATTCAATTTAAAATAAAACAATGAATATGAAGTTCCAGCTCTCACAGAGCCCTCTAATATTACTCTGACATAAAAGTGGATGACCTTTGAGAGGATGATTTTAAAGGAATTGGCAAAATGAAGGAAGCAGAAGACGAAACTTTAAGTCTCCAGAATGAAGGCCAAAAACGCCGGACGCTGCAATTCCTTTCAGCCAATGTGCTGGCTTCTCTTTGTTGGCCTGGTAAATGCAACATCTTTCAACTTCTGCAGCCATTGCTGACTTTGGAGTTTAAAACAGCTCCATTCAAAGAGAAGCAGCAAAGTCTTTAAACATCCACAAAATAGTGCTACTTCTAGAGTTCCCATGTGCCAAATCAGTGGATTTCCTCTTTTTGGCTTTTAGCTTGAGGATGTCTGCAGCTACATCACATGCATAAAGGTGTGCAGCTTTTTCATGCACTACACCATAAAACACATTAAGCATCTAATAATAGGTGTCAAGTTTTTGTTAGAACTGGTTACATCAGCAGAAACATCTTCCCATGATGCACTGCTTGGCTTGGACACCATTTTCACTTCCTGCTTGGTTCATGAGACTTTAAAAGGACTAAACACAAGGCAGAGAGTAAACAGATTTGTTTGTTACTTGTTGGGTCCACTGATGGCTCGATACACTTTCATATTTCCTCATGCATCTGCAGGAGCTGTGCATGGAACCCCCAATCGCTCTAGGCGAGAGACGCTCATTGGCTACAGTAGCCACATGCACGATGAACAGATGCTTTAGTCTCCTTTGCTCACCTCCATCTAGTGGAATTCTGATGTCACCTCCATTGTCTTATATCAGTTTCCAGTGTTCTATCCTGTACAAATGAAGCCCAAAGAATCATCTTCAAACACAAAAACCTCCACTGATGGCTTTTCTTCATTCCCGGCAGTTTATCTTGAACTTTATGATGAAGCTTGATTTTTGCTGACCTAGAAAGATCTCCTCTTAACCACTCCTCTGGGCAGCCTAGTTGGACAATAAACACAGATAAACTAGTGTATCTGCTCATGCCACATTATTTGTTGACACCCATTGTTTCCAACAGAGCTAATATCATAGATGTTAAGCTGATGCATCGGTGCATCCCTGCAACTGTTTTCTTCTGTAATGCGACAGTGACGTGGTTAACCCTCTGGTACCCCTTGTGCCAAAAATGCACACTCTGTTGTTATTTTTTGAAATAGCTCTGCCCTCTTTCACAACTAATATCATCATGTATTGTATTTTTTAATCATTTTTGCACAATTTTCAAAATTCTGTCCCAGGCACAACAATCAGCCCAACATAAATAAAGTAAACCTTTTTTATAGCGTTAATATCCCTGCTGTGTAAAAGTCCCCATTGAAACCCATTCAAACCACTTCTTATGATCCATACGCCATTAAGGCATGAATCATGCATGTTCTGGTTTCTGGGCTTCATTTGAGAGTCGGGGCTTTACATTTGCACCTGGACCATTTTTTTACCCTGTGGTGTCACTTTTACCATATATGGGCGAGGGCAGGAAATCCATGTTTTTCCCCCAGATTTCAGTGTTCTACTGCCCTCTGCTCCCCTTCTCACTAACTCTCTGAGGTTTGGTTTCAGTGCAGATCAGTGTGTGAGTCTGTGAGTGTGTCTGTGCAACAATCAAAAAATAATTTATCTAATTTTCATGTAGTAACTTGCAAAAAATATATTTTTTTGTATTTTGCATCTAAAAATGCACTCACATCATTACTAAAACATGGCATTTAAAGGGTAAAAAAAATAACAAGAATGAGTATTTGGCATTTATGATCAGTGCTGACCTTAAATGAGACAAATATAATTCAGTAACAGTAAAAATTTGTTGAAATGTATGATATTTATAACAGGATTTAAAGGTGTGCATTTATGCACAGAAGGGTGAAAAACGTTAGTATTTTAGAATAACTGACCTTACAAAAAAACTAATAATGCTTTTTGACCAGTGATGCTACTAATCAGTGACATATGCCAGGCTGCAGTCATTCATAATTAAGTTTTTCACTTACAGTGTAGTATCTTGAAAAAAATCAATGTGCATTTTTTTCATCCAAAAACTGGTTTGTTTACATTACAAACATGGCATTTAAAGGGTTAAAAGATATGACCATTATTGAGAATCTGGTATTTTTCTTAATGGCACAAGTTGATGAAACAAGGAAAAAATAAAACAATTAAAAATACATTAAACTATCTTTTTATTTACAGTTATAACTCCACTGTGCATTTATGCACACCAGGAGGAAAATGAGGCAGCAATCCGTAGGATACCAGAGGGTTAAATATTGGACCTGACTGATTTCAGCCTTCTTGGCAAACAGCGTGAGCAGGGGGCGATGCCTGAAGCTGACATCTGTCTGTTGTGTTTAATCAATCAAGTAGCATTTCAACTTTAACCGCTAAATCAAAGAGAGAATTTTTAGTGGGCAGAAAAAGTCCCCAGCTGGACCAACTCCAGTCTGTCTTCATGGTCAAAGATGAGAGAGAATCTCAGCGCAGTGGGAGTCTTGCATCAACAAAAACAACACTGTCTAACCTCGGTACTCGGCCTGATTTTCACAATCCTGCAGCCATTATCACTGTTTACCACCTTTAAAACATGACTTAAGAATGAAATAGTCCATGAATGAAGCGTTGTCTGGAGTGTAAATCTGGATGCTTTACATAATTCTGGTCTTGAGGCCTCTCCTAAAAAAGCTTGATGTCTCCTGACCTTGCAGACGTGACATGAAGACAGCAAACTTGTCACGGCACATACGTCTGAAGTCAGCGAGTCCAGAGGGTGGACGCTTGGACTCTGCCGCCTCATGGCTGCTCGGGTCGAGAACGAGGACTACAGAGACATCCCAGCAGTGTACTTTTACTGCTGGAAGTTCTTCTTAAACGCTTCTACTCTTTGCTACGGGTCCTGAAAGCACCTTCAAACTTTGGGCCTCTTTATATGAAAAGTTTGACAAATCCTATACACGGTGGATGTAAACACCCCGAGGCAGAAAGTCAGCATTAAAGCCAGAGTCATTGTTTCATTTCATATCCTACATGCTGCAGAACGGACCAGGAACAATGGAAATGTCCTTAATCTTTCAGACTGCACCATGCATTATTTACCTCAGCTGCATTGAATTCTTCTGCACTACAAAGGCGTTTTCTCCTTTTGTACAAAGCCCACATCAACCCGACTGCAGTCTCCCCGCCGTCCTGCACACGGGCCAGCGGGCCAAACCTCCGGAAAATTCCCCCTCCGTGTTTCTTGCTCGGAGCAACCGCCTGATGCAGAAAAGTCATATTTTTCATCGGGAAATTGCAAATGAAGTGCATGCCTCGAAAGCAGTTTCATTTGTCACCCAATGAAGCATTCAGCGATTCAGTCAGTAAATTATGGTGCAATAAATTACTACCTGCAAACATCAATGAAATATGTTCACTCATCGCAAAACAAGTCAACCTCAGCATGACTGTTTTTCATGATCAGGTGCACGGCGGAGGCTCGTCTCAATCTTTTATGCAACAGGAGGGGAGTTCGGGCAAACTGTGACCGGTGGGGTATCGCGCTGAAACGTATCCGTAATCAGCCCTTCACAAACAAAAATGTAGAGTTTTTTAAAGCGTGCGATGCAGAGAGGGAAACTCGTGTACCTCCGTTGTTTGGCTGCTTAATTTCAGAGCAGGGGCTCCTCTTTACCTCATGCTATCTCTGCTCATCAACAAGCTTTCTCCTGTGATTATTACCTCTGCCAAAGAGGTCATGTGATCAGGTGGGTTTGTTCGTTTTTGGGAGTGATCCGGATCACCGTCTGGATCCAGGAATGTTTTCAAAGGTTTCTTTACTATTGGAAGATAGGGCTGCGCTCTCTGAGTGCTTTTCTAGTTTGTCATGTTTTCAACAGGAGCAGCAACATAACAAAAGTGCAGACATTTCTCCATTACCTCATCCTCTTCCTTTATCCCTGAGCTGCTGTATTAAACACTTCAGAAATTAACACACGACAGCAGGCCTTAGAGGGTTAGATTTTTACCCGAGCTGCACATATATGTTTGAATATTCAGCATCCAGTGGCTCTGCTGCAGCCAAATAACAGCTAGAATAACTTTATTGGTACGACACTCATGCAGAAAGGAACAGAACAAGCACCCAAGCATCAACAAAAGCCCAGCTAGCATATTTAACTGAAGCATCAGTGAACATGATGCTTTTTCATAGGTGAAGGCCTAATCTACTAGAGGAGTGTGCAGCTTTTGCACCTACTGACATTGCAAATGCATCACTAACACACTGTCAAATCATGAAGAGGCTAAAGCAGCCCATCCTCTGCTAGGGAGGAGGAGTCACCTTCAACTTCCAAAGTTTCTGTGTCTGCAGAATTCTGCATGCAGGATGGATCTGCTCTGACTGATGCATGCCATCACCTGATGGGTCTGAGCAGCGGAACCTGCAGCAGCTGAAAACAGCAAAGAAAGAGCAGGCTGCTTTACCTCTATGAAGTTACTTCAACATTTATTTGTGTCCTGTCTTGACAGAAAATGTTGGGATAAAAGATTAACAGCCGGTACATGTTTTATTTTGAAACTGACAGTTTGTTCCCGTGTTTAACTTCCTGTTTGGGTCATTCTGCATTGCTTAAATTCATCCAGGCTGCAGCTTCAATGAAAATAGACACATGTCTGAGAGAGCAGAGACAGCAGGACCAGCATACTGAACCCCCAACCTTTCCACTCCAGAGCTACCAATAAGCTGCCCAGTTAAGCTGCATGCATCCTGTGGCATTCTTCAGCATGACACCCTCCACTTCTCCTACCACTTTCCAAAGCAATTCACTGTCTATCCTCTGCGAATGAGGCCAAAAATGATCTTTCATCCTCCACTTCTAATGCTTGTTTTCATAACTGATGGTCTCAGATTGTAAATTTTAGTTTTCGGCCACATTGTTGAAGGGAGACCTTTACATCTCAGTCAAATGCTTTCCTTGAACATGCATCACCAGTTGCATTGCTCTCCATCCACAAAATCAGTGATTTAACCCCAAAAGCCCAGGATACCGATGTTCTACCGGCTTCAGACTGCTGGTTTTGCACCCAGACCTTTCTGGTTGAGAACACTGACCCGCCACAGCTCCACGAAGGTCCCACCAAGGAAGACAGGGAGAGAGAGGAGTGGAAATGCAGTAGACATGGCCTGATGTTCTGGAACGGTACACAGACACTACGTGGACATGGCAGCTAATAAAACCGTATGTGCATGTTCTTAACACCAAATTTAAAAGAGAGAATATTTATTTATTTAAATAAAGGCAAACCTAAGTCTTTGACCTTCGGCAGTGAGAGGAAACCCTCCGGCTACAGGCTCCAGCTGAATCAGAGAAAAAATAAAAGGTAACAAACCCTGGATCCTGGCTGGTAGTCAGTTCAGAAGATGTCAAACTCTGTTTGGGTAGCCTCTTAATTCAGACGACTGTGCGAGATTTCTCTACACCAGTGTTACTAAACCGGCTCAACCAAAGAGCCAAACTGTTGAAAAATACATCTGCAAGAGCCACAATCTAAGGGCTGAAAAGTGGCAATTAAAATAAGCTAAAGGTGGCAAAAGTGGTCAAAAAGCGGCAAAAATGAGTGAAAAGTAACTAAAAAGGGCAAAAAAATCTATCCATGCAAAGCAGATGGATACGCCCGTTTCCTTGTTTCTCACTGGTGAATCCATCCATCCGTCCAGAAAGTGCCAGGACTGACCAGCAAAGAGGGGCGGTACTTTCAGGCACAGCAGAGTCGTGGCTTAAACAAGCAGCAGCAAGAGCTGGTGCAGTTACAGAGGAAGAGATTAGCGTGGATGCTGCTAAAGCGCCAGTTTTAACAGAACTTGACAACATTTCTTCGTTAAAAGAAGAACAAAGAACAGCAGTGAGTTATTTTCTTTTCAAAAAACACAAAAGTCGAGTACTGACGTGTCTATAGTCGCCATGTTTCGTGTTATTCCCCATAGCTGTGCACGCGCAGCTCAATAGCTGCTATGTCACGTGTTTTGTTGCTCTGATTGGCCCATAGAGATGTGATAGACAGAGCGTTCATCCAATCACACTCCGAGTTGTTTTCAAAGCCTCTGCCTTTTCTCAAATGTTTCCTATTGAAGCTGTGTCAGGTTATAAAAAGTAAGCTTAAAGATGGGAAAATGGGAAAAAATCAGAAAAAGGGTCTGAAGAATGGGCAAAAAGTGGCATTTAATTGCAAAAGGCAGCTTAAATGAGTGAGAAGTGGCAAAAATAGGCAAAAAGGGGCAAACACTGAGGGAAAAGTGTCAAAAATGGGTGAGAAGTGGCAAAAAAAAAATCAGTAACAGGTGGCAACAATGGTCCAAAAGTGGCAAAGAATGAGTGAAAAATAACTAAAATGGGCTAAAAAACAGCTTAAAGGTGGGAAAATGGGCAAAAAAAATCAGAAAAAAGTTGGGAAAAATGGGCAAAAAGTGGCATTTAATTGCAAAAGGCAGCTTAAATGGGTGAAAAGCAGCAAAAAAGGCAAAAAAGGGCCAAAAATTGTAAAAAGCAGGATAAAAGTGTCAAAAATGTAGATGTTTCAAATGAAGACATAAAGAGCCACACGCAGAGTAACACTGCTCTACACTAACACAATCAACGCTGCTCTGCAGACACCAAGTATTTCTGTTTTAATATATTTGACACCTTGAGAAATGAATGCTGAAAGGAAATAAAAAAACAGTTTTCATCCCAAAAGCCTTCAAGTGTTTTTAGTTTGTAGTTTTTTAAGGTGACTGACGTTGCTTTTAGAGTCGGAGGAATTTTTCTTCATCACGACGGCGCCGTGGTCAAAGATGTGATGAAGACGGGGAGAGTTTAGGAAGAGAGGAAGACGATGACATGAGATCAGGTCAGACCAGATTATTCTCTCTTTACTGATCTCTGATTCATGAACCTGAAGGATCAATATCTACAGCAACAATCTTATATCATGTCGTGTCATGTGATCTCACGTGAAGCTGGACGAATCAAATCATGCAAGGTCATGGCGTGTCATCTCATGTTGTCGTGGTGCAATTGCTTGTTCCATGTTGCACCATGTCATGTCTTCACTTGTGCTGTTGTATCATGTTGTGTTTAATGCTGTCATGTTGGGGATTGCTCTACTGGGCTATGTGGTGCCATGTTGTGTCTTGACTTGTCAGGTTGCATCTTGTTGTGCTGAGTTGTCTCCTGTCATGTCTTGTGGTGTCATGTTTGTCTTGCCATGCTTTTTCTTTTCTAGTCATGTTCTGCCAGTCCGTTGTATGTTGTGCCATGCCGTGTTGTGTGTTGACTGTTGTCATCATGTTGTTTTGTGATGTCATAGGTCTTCTCTTGTTATGTTGTGTCGTATTTGCTGTTGCATGTCTTGTTGTGTTGTTGGTCACGCCATGGTATATTGCCATGTTGCATCTTGTCATATGTCTAGTCTTGTGCCTCGTCATGTTTCGTTATATCATACCGTGTCGTCACCTGTCGTGCCATGCCACGTCATGTTGAGTCTAGTCCTGCTGAGCCTTGCCATGTTCCATAATCCATGTTCCATGTTCCATAATCCATGTTCCATGTTGTCATGTCTTGTCATGTCCTGTTGGATCTTGTTTAATTGTGCAGGGTCATATCTTGTTGTCGTGTCATGTTTTGTCTTTCGTATCCTGTTGATCAGTGTCTCCCACACGTAAGTGTTACCTTGGCTGGCCGCCCAGGTATATTTATAGCCACCTAAGTATATTTGCCGACCCTTTCTTCCTGTTTCTGTTTAACCGGTGGACAATCACCTTCCAACCCTCCCACCCCAGCGTAGAGCCGTTCTATTGGACACTGCTGTGTCTCGTCATGCTGTGTCACGTCTTACCATGAACTGGTCAGGACAAAAAAAGACCGTTTCTCTGATTTTTAAAGTTATCATAGTTGCGTAAGGTCACAGTTACATGAGCCAAAGTTTGTGTAACTTTACTGGAGAATATTCCTGCTGCCAGCTCCGATCGATTTCATGACAGGAACAGAACTCGCCTTTAGGTCTTCAGGACGTGAACTCAACAGTTTACTTATATCGAACAGTTTCCTCCACAGTGTTTGGAAACCTTCTCTTCAAGATGAGTTAAAATGTTTCTAGTGATTTTTTAAGTGTTTAGAAATCAGAATCTTATTAATAAATGCTTCAGAATCAGCAGAGAAACCAGGAGGTACAAGAACTCTTGACAGAAGAAGAATCTAAGTGATACATATTCATGCATGTGTGGGTGGAATAATAGAGGAATGTAAATCAGCTGGAGGGCAAAGACAACAACTGTACGATAAATACTGTATATAAATTAAAACTGAATGTCAAAGGTGAAGGATGCTGAACTTCTGGATGTTTTAATTAAAAGCAGCAGAGACAGAAAAATCAGTGGCTGTTAGCATATGTCGGCTGTTTTCTGCTTCCTAATGCTCTGACTGTTTATGCTGGACACAAAGCTGCTAACGCAGCAGGAGCAGGAGGAAGACAGAGAGTCAGAACACAACAGAAAAGGAGAAGTACAAGCGCTGGATGGAACGCTCGACTGGGCAAACAGCAGCAGGAAAAGGAGGGAGAAAATCGCCCTCCATTGAGCAACAACAACAACACATGGAGGAGGGGCAGGTAGCAGCAACAATACTGAACATCAGCAACCAAAGACGTCAGCCATCCCAGACATCACATCTGCTGCATAATGAAGCATGAACTTCTGCAGAAAGCTGCTGTTCTGTTGCTGTATCTCTTTCAGGTATCTGATTATTCTCTGACATCGGCTGCACGTTCCATCACCCAAGCTCAGGTAGCCCCGCCTCCTCTGATGGTGTGGCTCCACTAGACATTTCCAAACCTAGGAGAGACTGTGCTCAGCCCTGCCCACCTCCACAGCTTACTTCTTGTGCACGATTATTGATTCCATGAAAACTAGAACTACACCCCGGAAGCTTTCCAGTGATGGTACGATGGTGCAAAGGCTAACCATGATGTCCCTAGACTTTGGCCTTTGACCTCCAAAATCTAGCCAGTTCATCCTAGAGCCAAAGTAGATGTTTGTGCAAAGTTTGGAGGCAATCAGTCAAGGCATTTTTAAGATATTGTAATTACAAGGACATGTGGCCAAATGACTTTTGACCTTTAGCTTACTATCGCCCCTATCAGTTCCCACAGCCAATCAGAGATATTGCTCTCAACTTTATAGACTGAAGCTCCACCTCCTCCACCCCAGCCTCCTCCTTTATAGCATAAAGCTTAATGCACCCTCATAATCAGATTTTTGCCACTATAGATTTATTGCTTCTGAAAAAATTTATTGTATTTAATCTGCAGTGTCATAAATGCATCTATAGGCGTTTTAGAGTCAAAGCATGCTGCTTGACTAACCCAGGGAGCATCTTTAGAGCAGAGCCAGTAAAACAGTAGATTTATTTTGCAATAAATGCAATGAACTGCAGACCTTAAATGCTGTTTATTGGTCAAGATCTGGACCTAAATGGAGCCATTATTGGCTCTCTGAGGGGGGCAGAGTGTTTTCAGGCATGGTGGTGAACCTGTGACCTTATTTGGGTTCTACACCATGGTTTAAAGCAGGGATGTCAAACTTAATCCCAGCAGGGGCCAAGTTCTGAATTTGGATCCAACCTGAGGGCCGAACAAGGCCAACATTTAACCATTAAACTGTCCATCGCATTTTTACCAGCAATGAAAAATGGTGGTGGGGTTAAAAAAGTAAAAATGGTGAGTTTAAAGGCTCAAAATCTGAGATCAAAGTCAAAATAATGTTTTAAAAGGCAAATATACAAGAAAGAAAGTTTAAATCATGACTTTTAAGGGTCAAAATATGAGATAAATTTAAAAATCATTGTTAAAAAAGGTCAAAGCCTGAGAAAAGACAATCATTTTGAGTTTCACAGGTCAAAATTTTACTTTATATTCAAAATTGAGGATACAAAAGGCCAAATTATGAGATAAAAGTCAAAGTAAGGAGCTATAAAGGTCGAAAGGTGAGAAAAAAAATAAAATCGTGAGTTATAAAGTCAAAATATTACCTAAAATTTAAAAATTGAGGATTAAAAAAGGTAATAAATAAGATAAAAAGTTAAAACCCTAACTATTCCTGATAACTGAGATGAAAAATCAAGAATAAGAAATGAAAACAGAAATCTATTTTCTCACATTCTTGACTTTTTATCTAATTATTTTAACTTTGTGTGTTTTTTATGACAGAACACGGAGATTTTAAATCATTAGGGTCAGATTTTTACATTTTTAAAGGAAATCTGCAGATCAGTGGGCCAGTTATGATATATATTACATGATCTGGTGGGCCGGGTACAACTGTACCACGGGCCGCATTTGGGCCCCGGACCTTGGATATCCACATCGAGGTCAGGTTGAGATCCCTTGGAAAGGCAGTGTACGTTTAACCCTGGACCAAAGTGTTCAAAATGAAAAGTCCCGGAAAATTCAGATTATTTCCACAAAATGTTGATTTTAGACCAGATAACCAAAAAAAAAGACCTCTGTGGTTGGACCCACCATTCAGGGCCCCCTCTCACTGCAACCACTGTTGGACCACTTCCTGTTAGACTAACTGACATCCAGGCTTTTCAGTGTGTCACCCTGACCCTAACCCTAACCCCAGCGAAGAGATTTACCCTAACCTTCCAACAGTAACCATGAAGGTCAGGGCTAAACTAAGAGTCGACTGATAAACACGTCTACTAAATAGGCCTGTATGCAGGTTTTCAGCTTGTCTGGGGTTTAGTAACTCCTAAAATAAAACCACTCTTGTTGATTCAGAGGCAGTCATGCAACAGCACCACCGCTGTAACTTCAAGTGTAAAAATCCCCCTAAGGGATGCACGCACGCACGCAGCATCTGGGTCAGAAAAATGTGAGTGTGCTCACAGATGTGTGTCTACCTCAGCAGCGGCTCGGCGCTCCTCATGGATCCAGCAGGAGGAGGGCAGAGCACGGCATCCGCACTCGCTCTCCCCGCTAAGCCCGGCTCGGACGAGTGCTCCAACATGACCAAAAACACAACAAACGCACCTTATCGGGCCAGCAGCTGCACTTCCTCTTCTGCTTCTGTCCTCTTTTCCCTCTCTCTTCCTTTTTTCAACTGTCTCTGTGACTCCTGCCTTGTTCCTCTCAGTCTCCGCCAATGTTCCCTTTTCTCTCACGCAGAAACACCCCCCCTGCCTCCCCCGTTCCCCCCTCCACTCTCTCTCCCGCTCTCTTTGGTAGAGCAGCCGAGCAGCGGAGACCCCGCTGGCTTGCCTCGCTGAAGTAATCCCCAGTGACAGCTCAGCTCATGTTGTTATGTTGTGGGCCTGTTTGAGCCGAGCGCTACAGCTCCAGAGCGGCCCAGCTCACAGCCCGGCGTGGATCTGGACTTCCTGCATGGCTGCCGGTGCTGGCCCAGCCTGGTCCGGTCTGCCATGCCAACAGTGACCAACATGTCTGATTTTACTACACACTCTTTTTCTGCAAGACTGAAGCTGAGGCTGTAAATGTGCAGGCAGAGGTAAACAAACCGAGCTGAGCTTGGCTTTACCGTGCACTCATCAAGTTTTTATGAAGTACATACATCACAGTAAAGATGCACCCGACCCATGGGAAGTTCAACATCAAGGCAGGCATGAATATTTCTGGATCACTAAGTCAGAGTTGAAACAAGATATTAGTGCAGGACACTGATATGCAATGAGCCAGAGCCAGAGCTTTGATTTACCGGTCGATCTTTGTTCCAGCCCTCACCTATGATCACGAGCGTCTGATAGCAGCTGAACGAATGAAATGCAAGAGGCTGAAATGTGTTTCCCTCAAAGGGAGTCTGGGCTTGGCCTTAGAGCAGTGTTACTCAACAGTACTGAACCAAAGAGCCAAATTATTGAAAAATATCATCACAAGAGCCACAGTCTAATGGTGAAAACAGCCTGAAGTAGCAATAACAATAAGTTGAAGGTGGCAAAAATGGTGGAAATGCAGCAAGAATGGTGAGGAGGTGCGAAAAATGGGGAAAAACATGAAAAAAAGACAAAGAAAGTAGCAAAAATGGGCGAGAAGTGACAAAAAACAAGTTAAAGGTGGCATAAAAATGGTCCAAAAGTGGCAAAAACAAGTGGCATTTAATGGCAAAAGGTAGCTTAAATGGGCAAAAAGTGGTGAAAAAGGGCAAAAATTGGATTAAAGTGGCAAAAAGAGGAGGAAAACAAGAAAGAAGTGGTATTTAATGGTAAAAGGTAGCTTAAATGGCAAAAAAAAATGAAAAAAAATTGTAAAAATGGGCAAAAATGGTCCAAAAGTGAAATAAAAAACATGGCAAAAAAGTAAGAAAAGTGAAAAGCAGTCAAGATTGGCAAAGTAGGGCACAAAAATAGGAAACAAGTGGTATTTAATGGCAAAAGGGAGCTTAAAAGGGCAAAAAGTGGTGAAAAAGTTGTTAAAAAAGGGGAAAAAGAAATGGCTAAAATGAGCAAAAAACAGGAAAAAGGGGTATTTAGTCGCAAAAGGTAGCTGAAAAGTGGCATACAAATTGTGAGAAGGGCAAAAAAGTTTCCTTTTTTAATTTTTTTACGGGGGAATTGTATCTAACATTAAGACATCAAAGAGCCACAAATATCATAAAAGAGCCACACGTGGCTCCAGAGCCACAGGTTGAGCATCACTGCCTTAGAGATAGGGTAAGGTCATTAAGGGGAGCTCTGATTGGTGCTGCTGCTTTCTCTGCATTGACAGGAGGAGAGTTGGCTCTAATATCTGATGAAGACGCCTCCTTGTCGCCTCCTTTGGAGGTCTCCCAGGCACGCCCAACTCGGAGGAGACCCTGAAGTAGACCCAGATCTGGCCTGGAGGTGTATCGGGGCAGTTTTAGGACCAGAAATCTCAGCTCCTTATCAAACTGTAGCATGCACAGTTCCACACACGTGTCATCCTCCTACTAAAGCACTCATTTCATCAAAAACAAGAAATACTTTCCTCCATCTTACAGAAAGTCTACTCATTAAAGGGCCAAAGTCCCACCCCATTATATCAACATATTAACAGAGTTTTGCAGCTCTATTTATGAATATTTATATTATATGTCTGTTAAGTTTGGGCCTAAAATGAACACTGTCTCACTTACCTGTCACATCATTGCCTGTTTTTCCGCCACTCTTTATGGAATGGATTCAATTCAGGAATTAGAAGCAAAATTTAGATACCTGCACAATTTGTGTCAAATTTTAAAATACACTCCGGTTAAAATCATTTCGGGGTGCTAAGAGGAAATTCAGAGATACCCCATTACTCCTAAATAAGGTCTAAAATTATCTTTGGGGGTATAAACATCCTTTCTAACCAGGGAACGCCTCAGGACCGAATCCTCAGAGGAAGGAGAAAGCGCTGCAGGGGGAGAGAGTCTGGGTTAACCTGCTTCGCCGGGAGCTGCTGTGACCCGACCCAGGCTAAGTGGAAGAATATGGATTGATTACGGATGGATGGACAGATACGCAAAAACACCGGCATTGATCCACGACTCTGTCAGCGTCAGGGCCACGTGCAAAATGGATTTAAAGTTGTGAAATCAGATGAAACAAGCAGGATGTGGTGTTTGAAATGGCTTAATGGCTGCAGCTTTAGCAGATAAGAGACAAAACCAAACACTCTGGTGTGTGTTCTCAGGCGTCTGTGTTGACAGCCACAGCCTCCTTGCTGGAGTGTGTTTACTCTCATGATTGTCTTTATTCCAACACGGTTAAAAGAAGCGGGCTGTGGCTCTGAATGGTGGTCAAATAAGACACAGTTGCTCCTCCCCTCAGGTATTTATTTGTGCTGTTATTCGCAGACAGCAAAGGCCGAGCAGGACGTGTCATAAATCCTGACTGATAATGGATGTTTCATTTTGCAGTGGGGATGTCCCGATAGTCTGCATACAGTGACACAAGTGATGAACTGGACCTTCTTTAAAGCTCTCAGAAAACCTGGAACACCAACATGAACTCTAGTGAGTCTGTCTGAATCTGACTGAGACAGCTGTGATTGATTAACTCTACCTCTTATTATTATTAATTCAAAATCTATGTAAATAGTAATGAAAGGATAAAAATAGAGTTCCCCTGTTGAAGATATAAATAATTAAAGTAAAAAAATAAAACATAAATTATTGAAATTGAAATTGAAGAGAGATAACATCTGTTGAGTTTCCCACACTTCTTGTGCCCGGCCAAATCTATATTTTATTTATGCTCATGCATTTTTATGAACACCAACGAATGATGGCGTTATTATTTACATCCCAGCTCCTCGGCCTTAGAGACCCCCTCCCTACCACCTGGCCCAACGCCACCCCTGTTCTCTTCAGATATGGACCGCTCCATTATGTCAGAAAGAATGGAGCTTATAGGCCGATATTTAGAGCCAAATATGGCTGATAATGACTGTCGACATAGACAGACACTTAAAGAACATAAAGGCCTATATCTAAAGACAGTGTAGCCAGATATTAACAGCTGATATACAAATATATTTACAACCATACAGGCAGCCAGTGTAGGCCAATATTTAAAGGCTATCAAAGCCAGATTTAAAGCCAACATAAGCCGATAATTACACCCAATGAAGATAGGTATTTAAAGATGATTTAGGCCAATATTTAAAGTTGATATAGGTGGACAGCTGATGGAGACTGACATTTACAGCTGATATAGACTGATATTTACAGCTGATATAGACTGATATTTACAGCTGATATAGGCTGATATTTACAGCTGATGTAGACTGATATTTACAGCTGATATAGACTGATATTTACAGCTGATATAGGCTGATATTTACAGCTGATGTAGACTGATATTTACAGCTGATATAGACTGATATTTACAGCTGATATAGACTGATATTTACAGCTGATGTAGACTGATATTTACAGCTGATATAGGCTGATATTTACAGCTGATATAGACTGATATTTACAGCTGATGTAGACTGATATTTACAGCTGATATAGACTGATATTTACAGCTGATATAGACTGATATTATCAGCTGATATAGTGTTACATTTACAGCTGATGTAGACTGATATTTACAGCTGATATAGACTGATATTATCAGCTGATATAGTGTTACATTTACAGCTGATATAGACTGATATTTACAGCTGATATAGACTGATATTTACAGCTGATGTAGACTGATATTTACAGCTGATATAGACTGATATTTACAGCTGATATAGACTGATATTATCAGCTGATATAGTGTTACATTTACAGCTGATATAGACTGATATTTACAGCTGATATAGGCTGATATTTACAGCTGATGTAGACTGATATTTACAGCTGATGTAGACTGATATTTACAGCTGATGTAGACTGATATTTACAGCTGATGTAGACTGATATTTACAGCTGATGTAGACTGATTTTTACAGCTGATATAGGCTGATATTTACAGCTGATATAGGCTGATATTTACAGCTGATGTAGGCTGATATTTACAGCTGATGTAGGCTGATATTTACAGCTGATATAGGCTGATATTTACAGCTGATATAGACTGATATTTACAGCTGATATAGACTGATATTTACAGCTGATATAGGCTGATATTTACAGCTGATGTAGGCTGATATTTACAGCTGATGTAGGCTGATATTTACAGCTGATGTAGGCTGATATTTACAGCTGATATAGACTGATATTTACAGCTGATATAGGCTGATATTTACAGCTGAATTCACCCCAATGACAAAATGAGCATCTTACAACACACAGTGAAGTTTAATCTTGACTATGCTGTTCTAACGTTCTTGAACAAATCATGATTTAAATTTAAGAACATAAATATCCTTGGAGTTTCCCATGCTTTTCGTACCCAGCTAAATCTATATTTTATTTATGCTCTTGCATTTCTATGAACACCAACAAGTGTCGGTGCTACTGGCTGTCTTATTTACATCCCGGCTCCTCAGTTGCCATGCTCCAACCTCTTCCGGCGTCCCCGCCCCTCTTTCGATAGCCCATCCTATCTGATCCTGCCTCCTGCAGGTACAGACAGCTCGTCTCGTCCCGGCCAGTCTCGTCTCCAAGGAGACGGCCCGGTCCGTCGGATCATGCCCAGGAAGAGGCAGCCCAGACAGCCATGTCTCAGTGAGTAGCCGTCCCGGAGGAGGCGCTGCCAGATCCTGCTCCGTATACCTGGCACATCACAGCGTCTGGTCCCCATAGGAGGCCGAGGCTGAAGACACACAGGCAGGGAGCTGCTGATTAAAAATTCATCTCTCTGTTTATTATGATTTATGCATGTTTCACCCAGCCAGCAACGAGAAAAGAGAGGAGAGGAGAACAGCTTCATTAGTGCATATTGTGTGTATGTGTGAGGGTATTTTTCCTATGCCTCTTTCTGTGTTTGAGAGTGGCTCGCTGGCAGGTGGGGATAGTTAAAATTATGGATTGTACGTGAGCTTCATTAGAATGTTTGGCATCCAGGGCACACTCGTCCGTCTTCACCAAACACCTGCATTTCACCGAAAAACAACAAAATCCTAAATTATCCGACGTGCACGGGGCCCTGGCCATTAAAATGCAGCCGACACTTGTGCTAACTTCTAACTTAATTACCCCGTTTCTGCCGTTTCTGTTGTTTACCATCCAAATCGCATCGGCCTCTCGTTGCACGCCGTCTCAGCCAAAAGTGATGGCAGGCGTGAAGCGGTGACAAATATTGACACATGGCGAGCGCGTCAACAAAAACGTGGAGAATAAGAGCGTAAACGCACCAGCACTCTCATATAATGATCTCATGTTCCTCCATTCACACAGCTGCTGCAGACACCCATCATATGTTGTTCATTACTGAGAGGGCTGATTGTAAAGAGCACGGGAATATAAAAGCATACAATCGAGCATGCAGGAATACAATTATGTTCTACAAATGTTTGAGGGCCCATGATGATGATTTGTTATTTACAGCGAGGGCAGCTCATAACTTGGCTGTTTTAGCTGCACGATTAAGGCTGGAGTTTTCCGTCCTGGCGCCGTATAAGGCAGGAAAGATACTGCAAGGACCCGACTTCAATATGTTTCTGCAAAAATGCATGTAGGATCTCAACTATTACATGCACAGTCAAATCTATTTCTGCAGGGGTATATCAGGGGTGCCAAACTCAGTCACAGCAGGGGCCAGATTCTGGATTCAGGTCTAACCTAAGGGCCTAACAGGGTCAACATTTAACCATAACTGTCAGCCTCATTTTCACCGGAGATAAAATATGAAAAAAAAAAAAAAAAACAGCACGGATGATCAATCATTTGGAAAATCAAAAAAGTAATGATAAGTTTAAAGGCTCAAATCTGAGATAAAAATTCCAACTTAATAGTTCAAAAGATCAGAACATGATATTAAAAATTGAAAAATTACATTTTTAAAGAGCAAATATATGAGGAGAAAGTTGAAATCATACATTTGAAAGGTCAAAATATGAGATCAAATTTGAAATCATGAGTTTAAAAGTCAAAATATGACTTAAAATTTTACATTGTGAGTCTGATCAGTCAAAATATGGGATAAAAAAAGCCAAAATTAGGAGTTGAAAATGTCAGAATATAAGCTAGAATTCAAAATGATGACTTAAAAAGTTAAAAATATTAAAATTCAAAAATGGGATTGCAAAAGGTCAAAATATGATATAAAAAGTAAAAATTAGTTGTTTAAAATGTCAAAATTTGAGAAAAAAAATGAAATAATATGTTTAAAAGTCAAAATCTGGAATTAAAAGGCTGAAGTAAGGAGTTGAAAATGTCAAAATATGACTTGAAATTTAAAATTTGGAATCTAAAAGATAAAAATGTGACATATAAAGTCCAAACTATGAGCTGAAAAGGTCAAAGCATGAAATGAAAAGTCAGAATAATTAGTTTGAGTCGTAATCTTGAGATGCAAAAATTGAAAATAGGAAATAAAAACACAAATTAATTTTTTCCCCCACATTCTTGACTTTTTTGGGGGAAATCTTTCTTAGTCTTTAATTTTTCAGATTTTTATGGCTCAACAAAGAAATTTTAAATGATCAAGTTGAAGTTTACATTTTTCAACTGGAGGAAATCTGCAGACCTCAGACTGGTGGGCCAGTTAGAATACAAATATGATATGATCTCACGGGCCGGATATAATCGATCCATGGACCGGATTTGGACCCCAGGCCTCGAGTTTGATACCAGTGATGTATATCACCGAAAACAAAACAAGAAGTGAATCTCTTAAAACTTTCCACCAATCACACCAGATCAGCAATGACCAAGCCTTTTCACATCTGCACCTGGTTCCTTCAGGTCTTTTCTATTAAGAGTAAAACTTTAAAAAAAATCCTAAAAAACTCACAACAGAAACTTTCATCAACCTCAGCATGCCAGTGCAAATTCTGTGCACATTCCAGTGCATCAAATGCACGTGCATCTGCTGGACCTGTGCTTCCCAACTTCCAGTCCAGGCACCTCTAGCAAAGATTTGTACCTTATAGAGTCACTAGCATTCCCCATAGATGTTAGTCTTTAAAGCCAGCACCTTAAATGTTCGGTTCCATGACGTTCACGGTTAGAGAGAGGAGCAGAAGCTCAGACATGCACCAACGTCCCGGTGATCCTCTGACATCATGCAGAGAAAAACATGGACTGTACCTCGATTACTGGTTCCGTCTATACGGCACGTCCACCGTGTCACATGATGTGATGCTAACTGACACTGACTGTGTTTTTGCCCTTTGGATGTTTTGTTTTTCTCCGTTATCTCTGGAATAACATGTCAGATGGTAAACAAGAGGGAGCAGCATGCAGAGCCCTAGCATCATCATCATCATCCTCATCATCACGAGCTGCAAATGCTGACATTAAACGTTTACCTACAAATGCAGAGACATCAAGAATCACTCCTGAACTTCTACATGCATCAGCTCTGATCCCTATACTTCACGAAACTGTGGTTTTTACTACTGGTTTACCTGGAAAGAAGGTGATCCAGATCAGTAATGACTTAGTCCTGCAGACCTCCTACTACAGGTCTAGACCAAGGGTTCTCAACCTTTTCAGCCCGGGACCCCCAAAATAAAGGTGCCAGAGACCGGGGACCCCCACTGGACCAAAAGGCAGTTGAAGTCGGTCATGTGGAGACAAGGCCGTCCATAAGGGGGGATAAAGGGAAGGTTTCTGGGATCCAGCCAAACTGGGGGCCATGGGGGTCAGCAAAATCATGGTCCATTGGGAAGTTCAGCTTAAAATGAAATAACTTTTGTTCAAAACATATTAAAAAAGGGTAAAAATGGATTAAATTAGTGAATAATGGCAAAAATGGTGGTAAATGTGTTGAAAATGTATTTTTAAAGAACATATATGGGTTAAAACCGGCCAAAATTAGTCAAAGGTGGCCAAAAAAATAACCAAAAATGGATTAAACTGGCAAGAATGGGTACAAACAGTGGTAAAAGTGGATTAAAAAGTGGCTGAAATGGCTTTAAAGTGCAAAAAATTGAGGGAAAGTAGGTGGACTGGGATGAAAAATTGATATTAACTGGCAAAAATGGGATGACTGTG